>NC_059126.1:4093164-4379149 GCF_020740685.1 Jaculus jaculus
TTTATGTGTCAGCTGCATATGGTGTCTTCAGCAATAGGGTCTTACCAGTAACCTTTGGTGGGTCATCAAGTACTCTGACAGAAGTCTGTCATTCTTTTAGGATACCTTGTAGGTATCTCTGATCAAAAGGTCATGGGGTGATAACCCCATGGTGGTGCTGGGAGTTACAGGTCAGTGTCCCCTAAGAAAATGAGGGGAAAAGGTAACTAACATATGGGTCTTAGAGAGGAGGGGAGTGGGAGAGGGAGAGGGGCAAGATGTAGAGGATTTAGGTTAGACTTGATCCTACCCTCTCCAGTGTCTTGTGGTTCAGGTAATTCCTGTGAGGGCCTGGTGAAGATTCGGTCATTTGGTCTGCCTTTTAGGAAGTAGAATTTTATGGTACCATTGCCATTTGGGTCTCAATTAGTGTTTTCCACCCCTTTGATGCCCTTCCCTCCCTCCAAATCCCTGCCAGTGTCTAGTACATGAGATGCTTTCTGGGTGTGTAAGGTATCTTGGGTAGATTCAGGTTATGTGCTGTATATGAGTGACACTATGTGGCGATTTTTTTTTTTTTTTTTTTTTTACTGTGATTGGGTAAGTTCACTGAGAATGATCTGTTTCAGGTTCAACCATTTTTCCTCAATTTTTTTTGTCATTTTTTCTTACTGCTGTAGAGAATTCCATTGAGTAGATATACCACATCTTAGTTATCCATTCTTCTAGTGATGGGCATCTGGGTTGATTCCAGCTCTTAGCTATTATGAATTGAGCAGCTACAAACATGGTTGAGCAAATCTCTCTGGCCTGTGGTTTGAAGGTTTTAGGGTACATGCCCAGTAATGGTATAACTGGGTCTGTTGGTATTTCTATAGTCAGCTTTTTCAGGAGTCTTCATATTGCTTTCCAAAGTGATTGTACCATCTTACATTCCCACCAAAAGTGGATGAGTGTTCCTGCTTCCCCACAACCTCCAGCATTTATTTTCGTTTGATTTTTTGATATTTGCTATTCTTATTGGGGTAAGGGCCTTTGACAAGATACAACATCACTTCATGATCAAAACATTGGAGAGAATTGGCAGAGTTGGTACATATCCTAATATAATAAAGGTGATATACAAAGCTCTGAAGGCCCAAACAATACTTAATGGAGAGAGACTGGAGGAATTCCCATTGAGATCAGGAACAAGACAGGGATGTCCACTCTCACCTCTGCTTTTCAATATAGTTCTGGAAGTCCTAGCTCAAGCAATAAGACAGGAGAAGGAAATAGAAAGGATAGAATTTGGAAAGGAAGAAGTTAAGTTAGCTCTATTTGCTGATGACTTGATTGTATATGTAAGAGACCCGAGAGACTCCATCCCAAAACTCCTGAAGCTGATTAACTCCTATAGCAAAGTAGCAGGATACAAAATCAATGCACAAAAATCAGTAGCATTTTTATATGCAAATGACAAAGATACAGAGAAAGAAATAATGTACGTAGTCCCATTTCCAATAGCAACAACAAAAAAATACCTTGGAATAAAGTTAAGCAAGGAGGTGAAAGGTCTATACAACAAAACCATAAAGACACTCAAAAAAGAAATTGAGGAGGACTTGAGAAAATGGAAAGACCTCTCACGCTCCTGGATAGGTAGAACTAACATTGTGAAGATGACAATCCTACCAAAGGCAATATATAGATTTAATGCAATTCCAATTAACATCCCTACAGTGTTCCTCACAGACATCGAAAAAATGATCTCAAATTTCATATGGAAAGGCAGAAGGCCTCGCATATCCAAACATACCTTCAGCAACAGAAATACATCTGGTGGCATCACCATGCCTGATCTAAAACTATCTTACAAAGCCATAGTAGAAAAACAGCATGCTACTGGCATAAAAACAGGAGTATACACCAATGCAATAGACTTGAGGACCTGGACTTTGGGCCAAGAAACTACAGCCACTTGATATTCGACAAAGGCCCGAACAATATAGGCTGGAAAAAAGACAGCATCTTCAACAATTGGTGCTGAACAAACTGGATAACCATATGCAGGAAACTGAAACGTGATCCACACATTTCACCATGCACTACACTCAAATCCAAATGGATCAAAGACCTCAACATAAGACCAGAAACTCGAAAACTACTGGAAGAAAATTTAGGAAATACTTTCCATGATATAGGAATGGAAAAAGACTTCCTCAGCAAAACCCCAGTAGCTCACGATCTTAAACAGTCACTCAACCAATGTGATGATATGAAGCTGAAGAGTTTCTTTACAGACAAGCATACAATAAGAAAAGCCAATAGATTACCCACAAAATGGGAGAAAATATTTGCGGGTTTTCCAACTGATAGAGGCCTAATCTCTAGAATCTACAAAGAACTCAAAACTCTAAACAGTAAGAAGTCAAACACCCCCACTCACAAAATGGGGCAAAGAGCTGAACAGGCAGTTCACAGATGAGGAAATACAAATGGCAAACACACACTTAAGAAAATGTTCATCATCCCTAATCATCAGAGAAATGCAAGTAATTTTTGTAACTAAGCTATACATGTTTGAGGAAGCTAGGAATATCATAATACTTCATTAAATGAATAATTTTTTTTTTTAAAATTTTTTTTTTTTTGTTTATTTTTATTTATTTATTTGAGAGCGACAGACAGAGAAAGAGGCAGAGAGAGAGAGAGAGAGAATGGGCGCGCCAGGGCTTCCAGCCACTGCAAACGAATTCCAGATGCTTGCGCCCCCTTGTGCATCTGGCTAACGTGGGACCTGGGGAATCGAGCCTCGAACCGGGGTCCTTAGGCTTCACAGGCAAGCGCTTAACCGCTAAGCCATCTCTCCAGACCATAAATGAATAATTTTGTTCCTTTCTTAAAGCTTTCCTTAATCCATTCCTTCTTTATTGAAGTGTTTTTTTTTTTTTTTTAACTTTGACATGAGCATATAGTTTAAAAATTTGGAAATTTACTTTTTATTCTTCCTTCTTATGTCACGGGTGGTTAGAAATTTCACTCAATGTGATTTTCAATTAGTAATGGAAAAACTTGTAAAGTCATGTTATGTAATGAATGCACTCTGGATTTCTGTGCCCTGGAGTGGGCACTAAATGGGCAGCCATTTCTCATGGTGTATCTGTACTTCATCCAGATTTTCTGTAATCCTTGGGAAAATCACAGGGTTATACTGGAAATCTTTGGATGCAAATCAACTTAGCTTGGTTGGTCATTTAAAAGGTACTGTTGAAAACCCAGTTGTTAATATTTCAAATCATTCATGTATGATCTCCATCTGACTTGGGTGTCACAGGTACAAATCATGACATAATGTTCTTTTGATGCTTTAGACTTTAGTGCCAAGGCCATATGTTTCTCCCACAGTTATCATTTTCCTCTGACATACATGGGGTTAAAACTCCATTATATTCATGAAAGGGACTACAAGGATGTACCTCAAATGTAAGTTCAAATGCATCACGTGCTATATTTATTGAGAATGATTCTATGGTTACATGAAATCCATTCATTTAATCACAGAAAAAGGTACATGAATGAAAAAGGGCATAGGAAGGGGAAGAAAGGACTAAGGGGGAAAGATCATGAGCTCACTTGAAAAGGGAAAGTACTGCTAGGAATGGAGTCTATATGATTCTTGATCAGTTGTGAAAGTGTTGTTGATGTTGTCCTCATCTAGAGGTCGCTGAGAAATGTTAAATAATAGTGAAATATAGATGAGAAGAGATTCAGAACATGATGTTTCCAAGAGAAGAAATGAAATCATGTGAGCATTGTACTGCAAAGATATCTAACTTTCTGATAATAGCACATTATACCATGGGTGGCCATCTACAGATGGCCATGTACAATTTACATTTGCATATCTCCATGGATTTGCAAAGTTGTGGTTATTATGGTATTCAGGATAGAATTGTGGGGTCCTGAGTACACAGTAAGGAGTAAAACACCAAGAAACTTAGAAGCATGTGGTAGCCACCCATAGAAATGTTGAACCTCATTGAAAACTAGGAGTTATTGTTCAATGCAAAGGAGGCCATTGGTGAAAACAATAAAGAAATGTAATAACAGTGTTTCAAAATGCATTCAGTTACCAAATACTTAATTAAATTACTTCCAAGTGCATTCACATACTAAGTCACTTAAGTTCTGAAATTACAAACACCTGGTGTCTATCTTAGATCAATACATTACATTTTATCATAGCATTTTCCATTTGTAAGTATTAATGATTTGTTGTAAATGATTGAGTTAACATTACTAAATCTAATTTTATGCATATTGAGCTTTTAAATTATTTTTTGTACTCTCTACGTGTGGTCTTCATTGAAGATAGGTGTCTGAGAAATACAATGAAGTGGAGAAAAAATTTTAAGTTAATTATGTTTACTTAATACTCTTAAGAAATTGGGCTGTTGTATTTTTGGCTTCATTGGGAATGACAAACCACAGTGAATTGCTCCCAAATGTGGTGATTTTTAACGTAGAATAAATGACAGTGACTTTACCAGCTTTGGTGACATCTAGAATATTTTGATTAGTAATGCCATGATTCTTCTTCAGCTTCTTATATTCTGCCATCATTTCTTCAGTGTGCTCAACACATGTAGTGTATTTCATGTAAGAAAGTCAGTAGAGATGTCACTTAGAATATTTCAAAATGAAAGGGATGCTTTCAAATCCCAGAGTATATACTGATTAAAGTTGTTTTCCTCTGTTAATACCCCAGTGTTCACTACTAGCCTCCCTCCAAAAGACCACATGGCAAGGGCATCCTGAAGATAGGGGTCATATCTCCTGGTATTCTAATAGGGAACACAGAATCATTTTTCTAGTAGTGCAAAAAGCTGCATACATTAACGGCCATTTGTTGTGTTATCAGTGCCCTGAAAGATGAAAATTTGATAAAACACACTCATAATTTGCTTGTGAATGGATCTGAGTTTCCAATTATGACAAATCGTAGCTTTACATTGATGCCCACAAATAGTTTGGAATCCACTACCTGGTGTTCATGACTCAAAAATTAAAATGATGTTGCAATGATATTCACTGTTCAGCAAGGATATTTTATCTACCATCTCTTTGATGAGTACAAAAAAGAAAAAAGAAATATATATATTATAAGAATTTGCATGCCCATTATAAATGAGATGTGCATCTAGTATCAGGAGAGGCTTAGAATCAACCTGTTGGATGTTTTGTATTGACAGTGACAGCTTAATCTAGTTTTTGCATTTTATGAGATAAAATGCATTATTTACAGTGTCCCTAACTACTAAAGTTTGCTCATACAATAGTGACTGCCATGGTAGACTTTCCTAGCAGCCATAGAGGAAGTATACACATGTATGTATATAAGTATTTGCACTGAGCTATACTTAGGTAAATATGGAAGTGCAGGTCCTCTGACCGGTGATTGTGATGTCTGGAAACACATGTGTGAACTCTTTATTACACCATTTACATTCAGGAAAAGAAATCCATGAACACACTGATCTTGTGGCAAAGAAAACATTATTTTCACCATATATATATATTACTTACACACTGCTGAAAAGAAAACAATGTTATCATTATGCTGCCCCAAATAATTGAGTTTTAAGAACATGTTGGTATCAGACACATATGCCAATGTGAACATATTTACATATGTGCCTGAGGAAAAAAGATATTTTTGCCTGGATTAGGTAAAGATACGAATTGTAGTACTTAGTTTGTCCTATTGTATATTGAACATGCTTTTGCTTCAGTCATAGGTTCTGAGTGTCCCTTAACTTGCTTCACTCGAATACTCTCTATTTGCCCTTGCTGAATAAGAAATTCCCTTATGAACAACAGAAAATAGAAAAAAATAATATCTTTGTTTCCAGTTATTTAACATGATCAGAACACAGGCTGATTCAAAGATATAATGTAATTTCTATCAGAGTCTATATACATGCAAAAATGACAATTTTTGTCCCAGCTCAGGAAAGATGTATTTTCCTGGATTTCCTAAATTTCAGTCATACTTAATGAGCTGATACCTACCTGTCTCACATTAAAATAATAGTATTTTGTGTGTAAAGTAGCTTTTATACCACTTTTTGATAGACATGATAACTAATATTGGGGTTTTGGAAAATAATACATACATTTTACCAATAATTGCAAGATATTTCCAACATGCACTACTTGGATCACTTCAAGGCATAATTTACACACATATGTGCACTTGATATAGATATTACTAAATATATATATATCATAAGACATAATTATATAATAATATAATTGACATAATAATCTTATACATAATATGTGGTGTATAATTTATGTGTTATATGTTTTAAATGTTACATCAATATAAGATTTATTAAGATGTACATTTGTCAACTATTTGGAGGCTAATTGTACTAAGGACTTAATGCCTCAGAGCAAATGGGCCTTCCATTACAACATAGAACATATATACCAAACTTCATAGTGTTAAGCCATTTTGTTCATTCATCAAAAACATTGGATAGAAATTTATGAAGTGGTAATTTTAATTTTAAAGTATGCCTTTACATTTATACACTGTGTACACTTTTTATGGAAGAAATTAATTTCTGTACTTTTGTTGTATATTGTAATGCATCTTGGATGGTTGACTCAGATTATACATTGCATGACTTCTCGATTAAACCAGTTGCATTGGTTTGAGGAAACCACAATCACTTCTGTGGAGCCAGCTTCTTTGTGAGGACTTGATTCACAGAAGTTGGGAAATCCTAAAATCTGAGATCATTTTTAAGGGTGTCCACTATGTCTGCTAACATCATACTATTAACAAGTTTAGTTTTCTTCATATTTTTTTCTCCTCTATGAAGTGGATAGTCCTTCCAAGTCAATTCATACATCATCAGTATGTTGTACCTTATCAAAAATCCAGATTCACAGTTTCTACCTATCATGAATTAAACCTTCTGCAACTGGGACAAAAGTGATTTTTTTTCTAGCTAGTGGGTATTCTTAGCTGTATCAATTGATTTGATGTTATATATTTTCAGGGTAGGAGCTTAAGGTGTTAGGTGTGTCTCTTAAGACTCTCAGAGTATCTACAAAGGTGGTCCTAGGGGTTGAGTCTCCCTGCTATGGGAGTATTCAAGTAGGCTGAGTGGAATAACATACAGGTAAATTCTAAAATTTAACTGAACACTGTACACATTCAATCAAAAACAGCCCCGAGTATGTATGCAAGAGTAGTTATTATAATGACCAGATCCTCTATCAACAAAGAGGTTAAGATTTCTGGTCTGTTGAGGGATCCAAGTCAGCTTGCAACCAAGTGAGACCCTTCCCTAATGCAAACCCAGTTACCTTGGATGATTTTGGTCTCAGTCAAGTTGCTGCCTGGGTCGTCGGGCTGCTGTTCTGATTTCTGGAGCTGGGCACTGGCTTTTCCTGTGGGGCAAACTAAGCCTGGCAAGTGTGGCCCTGCAGATCAGCACCCCTGCTGCTGGAACTGCTGCTGCTGCTGCCTTTGCTGCTGCTGCTGCTGTAGCTGCCACTGCTGCTGAAGTTGCAGCTTCTGTGTCCACTGCTGCTGCTGCTACTGAAGCTGCTGCTGGGTCTGCCTCTGCTGCCACAACTGGAGCTGCTACTGCTGGGTCTGCTGTTACTGGGGCTGCTGTTACCGGTGCCGGAGCCACTGATGTTGCTGCTGAACTATGCTCCTGCTTGGGTCCTGCTGTCGGCCCAAGTTGGCGTGGCCAGGTCCTGGGACACTGCTCTGTTCACCAGAGCTGGGCTCAGGCGGTGGGGGAGGGGAGGGAGCCGCAGCTGCTCTGGGTCTCTCGCTGTTCCACATGTTCTTCTACCTCGTGGTCTGCTCCTCCGCTGCTCATTGCTGCTCTTCCTTCACATTTCCCGAGTTGTGGAGAGCGCTGTGTGAGGGGAAGCTCCGGCACCTGGCTTTTCCTGTGGCTGGAGCCAAGTCTGGTGGCTTTCTGGTGCCTCACTGCCACCACGGATGGCGGAGCTGCCGGAGCCACTTTTGCCAGCCTGTGCGGGCTCTGGATGCTCTGGATCTCTTCTACTTCTCCACTGCCACTTCAATTTCCTATACACTTCACTTTTTAGTAAAAGTGTGTATTTTGCTGAGTTTTTTTGGTCTTTTGTCCCCCCTAGGCTGCTTTGGCATGGTACCTATGCCGCCATCTTAACTGGAAGAAAAAGTGATTTTTTTTAACCTGTGTGTTGACTAATACAACTGTTTGTTTGTTTGTTTGTTTTCTCCACAATTGCTTAAAGGTATAAACCACTATTACTGTTTAAATTGTTTGTGTATTAATAAAAAATTGCCACTAGTCAAGCAAAATTAAAAAAAATTAGAAAACGGGGCTGGAGAGATGGCTTAGCGGTTAAGCGCTTGCCTGTGAAGCCTAAGGACCCCGGTTCGAGGTTCGGTTCCCCAGGTCCCACGTTAGCCAGATGCACAAGGGGGCACACGCGTCTGGAGTTAGTTTGCAGAGGCTGGAGGCCCTGGCGCGCCCATTCTCTCTCTCTCCCTCTATCTGTCTTTCTCTCTGTGTCTGTCGCTCTCAAATAAATAAATAAATAATTTTTAAAAAGTTAGAAAACTCCATGCTATATATGAAGGAAGTTTCATAAATTGCCAATATCAGATGACTCTCTCCCAGCAATTTTTGTGACTTCCATTCCATCTATAATTGTACAAGCCCAAACCAAATAATGCTGCAAAACATCTTCCTTAAGTATACAAGTAAATGAATAGACTCTGAGTTCAGAGAATTTCACAATATGCATTTCTAACAAGTACCAACTTGCTTTATGAATTTATATAGCCATTCTTGTTAAAGACTATATTCAATTGATTCTTATAATGTGCATTGTTCTTTTTATTTGTTTGTTTTGTGTTTTTTTTTTTTTCTTCTAGTTTTGTGTTTTGAAGTGGGGTCACACTCTAGGCTAGGCTGATCTGGAATTCACTACAAAGGTACAGGGTGACCTCAAATTCACAGCGATCCTCCTACCTTTGCCTCCCAAGTGTTGGGATTAAAGGTGTGCACCACCACGCCTGGCTTTGATTTTCATTTTACTTATTTAATTTTCTTAATTTCATTTATTTTATTTTCATTTATTTATTTGAGAGAGAGAAAAAAAGAAATAGGCAGAGAGAGTGAGTAAGAGAAAGGGCATTGTAAGGCTCCAGCCTCCACAAACGAACTCCAGATATCTGCACCCTCTTGTGCTCTGGTTTACGTGGGTCCTGGAGAATCAAACCACAGATGTTTGGCTTTGCCATTAAGCCATCTCTCCAGCCCATCATGTGCATATTTGAAGTTGCACATAGTTATAATTACTTGTTGAATAGTTGGTGTAATATTTTTGGATTGTTGCAGGATGAAAATGTGGTTCTACACTGAGGTGCTTATGTCAATAGCAGGAGGCCATGATAATTATACCCACTTACGTATTTAGTATAATATTTTCAAATCCACACTCTGATAAGGATCACAGAAACTATTGAGCATCCAAAAATGCTTTTGGTTGTCAATTTTCTGTTCAACTGGTTTAATGCCTTCTAGACCATTCCCAGAAAGAATGACAAAAAGTCAACATCTCAAGCCCAAACAGTCATCTGTCAGATATTGAAAATAGTGAAAGGATAGCAAACAACACCATCATGAAAAAAATGTTCTGTGAAGGGCTGGAGTGATGGCTTAGCTGTTAAGGCATTTGCCTATGAAGCCAAAGGACCCAGGTTTGATTCCCCAGGACCCACATAAGGAGATGCACAAGGTGGTGCATGTATCTGGAGCTCATTTGCAGTGCCCATTCTCTCCCTGTCTATCTCTCTTCTCTCTCTCTCCCTCTATCTGCTTGCAAATAAATAAATTTTAAAAAGTCCTGTGAAGATTTTTTCTAGCCATGCTAAGAAATGAAATACTCACATCAATCAGCAAAAGTCAGAGGTTTGTAATTGGCTGCCTGAAGTCTGTAGAGTTGAAATACTACATTTTCGCTAAATACATTTAGAGGTTTCCAGCACACATTAATTAATATTCCACATTTGTTTGGCTTGAGGAAGTAGCAGGATTACATTACAGTTTACAGTCTAAAAAGAAACTGTGTTTTCACATTTTTTCTCTGTCCTCACATCAACGTCCTGACAATTGTCCCCCACTTCTGCGTGACTTCCCATGCAACATGGTGTTTGCAGCTCCTTCCCACTCTCCTTTACAGTCTGGCATTCAATAACCATTCTCTTTGACTTTACACCAGGGTGCAAGTCAAACACAATTTATCTGAATGCAGAGACTTGGAAAACACCTGAAATATATAGTAACTGAACTGAGTGTTTCATTTTTATATCTTATTTCTGGTTTTCCTTTCCCTGCTGTTTATTCACTTGTTGAATATATATGTGTATTCAGTATGCATTCCTCTGTGTAAGCAGGTGTGCATGTAAAGCCTGAAGATATGTGTGAGTGTTCGCATAAATGATGCAAAGCCACACTGCACTCAGATGAAACTGTTTCACGCAGCTTTATGAAGCCAAATATCTTGGAGACTCTCTGCTTCCCCAGCACTGGGGTGACAGACATTTGCCAGCAGGTCTCTATTCTTACATGGATGCTGGGTCCTAAACAAAGGTTCTCAGACTTGCTCAGGACATACTTTCAACATTAATATGTCTCCTGAGAGTAGTTTGGGGAAGGGGGATTGTTTTTGGCTAGCTGTCAATTGGATCCAGGGAGAACACAATTATAGCTTGAAGCTGTCACTGAACTCATTTTATAGCTTAGGCTATCCCTGAACCTCTGATCATCTACCACCTAGTACATGTTGGTTGTGATTTCTGGCAACTGATAGCACATTAAGCTTGTGCCACATTCTTAGGTTCAAATAATATTCTGATTTTTTTCTGTAAGTATGTATTTGGCTGCCAACTTTCTTGCTGTTATCATAACCACTTTTGTGCAACGAACTCATGATTCTCTTTCCCCTAAGGAGAAATATTCATTGTGATGTATTGATATAAGTACATGTTCTCACTTACCCACAAATTTTGGGAGCAATTCTGAATTATAATTTTTAGCCATAAAGGCTTGTAAAATGTCAGTCTTCCATCCCAAAATATTGCTACAGTATCTCTCTTACATTAGGAGTGCTCCACATATTCACCCAAGTCAAGGAGGGCTGTCTTGCAGATGATGATGTCCTTCTCCATGGTGAAGAGCAGATTCTCCTCTCCTCCTGGTCTTCATGTTGATGAAGTGCATGATCATTTTCCAGGCTGGCTCTGGTAGATATTTTCTTACACGAGCTGTTCTAGAACTCATTATGTAAAATTCTCAGTGTCCAAAGTGGTGGAGATATTCCTTTATTAATCACTGTCATCCTTGAATATGACTGTGTTTCACCATGCCTTCCTACTCTTACAACTTTATGGAATCTTCACTAAACATTACTTGTATTAATAAGGCAAGTGCCTCTTGCTATGGGAGCACACTGCTTGCTATAGTCCTTACACTTGGGCTGGGAATACAGGAGGCTCAGGATCTCGAGGTAATCCTCAGCTAAAGATGAGCCCAGCATGAGGCACATGAGACCCTACATATCGAAAGGAAAGGAATTAAAACCAATGACAATCAATGGGTTTGGTGGACTTTCATCAAATTGTAGGTTTACACAGAATGAAGTTTTCTCACCATTTGTAAATAGTGAATGAAATCAATGGAACTCAGTATTATCTTTCCAACTGTGAGCATCTACAAGGTATTACACAATGTCTTTTGGCCGGTGTGGAGTTGTATCATGACTTCTAAACTTCAGGTTGCATGAGCTACCAACAGAATCTCAAATTGTCATGCAATACCATATGTCAATGTAAATTTGACAAAGCAATTTAGGTTAGCATTCAAATAGGTCATTTCTAGTAGTTAAACATATTTGAATTACCTCATATAAAAAGTCATAGACATTTTCTTATAACCATGATAAAATGAAATATTTCAAAAGTAAAACCTGAACAGTCAATTTTCTTTCATTGCTGACAGACGATTAGAGGCCAGGTAGAGGGTGTGAAAATCCGCTGAGAACTGAAACAAGAATGTCCAATTGTTATGTACATCCATTCCTCCTATTTTGTTCTGCAAATTGTGCTGTCATTAATGAATTTTATTTTCCTCACAGGAAAACTAACCATCTCATCTGTTTTAGAGATGTAATTGCTAATTCTTATGGATTACAGCCACTATTTAAATTTAGAAAATGGCTTGATCCAATGAACAGGACATAGTATTATCAAGATGAAGATAGATTCCATTTTATGAAGCAGCTATGTGGAAACTCAGCAATATCCTTATAGTTATGTTTTTAAAAACAAATTAGGATATGATGTCTCCCATCCCACATATATGTACCCCTTAACATCTTTAAGTTTCTTTTATTACACACACAAAAAAGTGAGGAAAGTTAATTCAGTGTAGAGACTGTAATTTCTCACTTTATAATTTGAATAGCCCAAAACATAGCTATAATTACAAACAGATATTATGGGATGCTGTTGCTAATTGAAACCACAAGGAAAAAAAATAGTAAATATCCATTCACTCTCTGTCTCAAATCAATACAAGAAATACATCATACTGGAGAGATGGCTTAGCAGTCAAGGACCTTGTCAGCAAAACCTAAGGTCCAATGTTCAATTCTTCAGTTGCCATGTAAGCCAGATACAAAAGATGGTGTAAGCTCACCACAAGGTCATACATGCACAGATATTGTGCACACACAGGGAGTTCCATTAAGTGGCTGACAGCCCTGTAGTACCAATTCTCTCTCTCTCACCCCCCTCTCTCTTTCTCTCTCTCTCTCTCTGTCATAAAAAGGCCACTTTGTTGGGCTTCCCTAAATAAATAAATAAAATTAAAACAGTTAAAAAGCACAACATTGTCTTCACCTGCCATGGGTCACACCTGTTGTGAGTGTCCTTTATTATGGATGAAAACATCATCTAGGGATGGAGGGATGGCTTCTCAGTTAAGCTTTTTGACTTCAAAGCAAAAGGACCTAACTTTGATTACCCAGAACTCATGTTAGCCAGAAGCACAAGAGGGAGTACGCTTAAAATCATACAATTTGGGGATATACAGGTGTGGTGGCATACTCCTTTAATCCCAGAACTGGGAAGTTAGAGGTAGAAGGATGGCTATGACTACAAGACCAGCCTGAGACTACAGAGTGAATTCCAGGCCAGTCTGGGCTATAGCAAAACCTTACCTTGAAAAAAACAACCACAAAAAAATAGACATAAAGGTAGACCCCCTGTAGCCATTAAAATAGGGATATGGTGATCTCAGAGATGCTCACTGTCTGACTCCACAGAACTTTGGAATTTTAACTGTGGACTTCTGGCTGGTCCCTTCACCTTCGAGAGGTACCTTCTGCATGCTTGGCTGTTCATCCTATCACTACAGCTGTATAGTTCAGGAACTGACTCTGGGAGCTGGTGATAAGGTCTTGGGACTCCTCAGTCCACTTTACTCCTGTCCTCATTGCCACTGAAACTGAGTGAACTGGTAGCCTCATCCCTCTGTCCAGGCCAAGTTAGAGGCAGACATGGCAAGGCCCTGCTCCTTGTGTGCATGTCATGAACACAGTTGTCATGTGGGAAGTGCTGAATATATTGTGTGATGAGCAGAGCTATTTACTCCTGCCTGATAACTTTTTAATTGATGCTGTCATGGGAAAAAATACTAAGCTACAGGATTCACATGCTTTCACAGCGATGGAACAATATGAAATCACTTCTGGGTGAGGAGGAGCTCTTTATTTTTGCCACACCAACCACTCTTGTCTCTTCCTGTCGTTTAACACACTGAGGAGCTCATCCTGGTCATGTCAGGTAGGCTTTTCCTCTCAATTAAGGTTGCACAGATGCTAACAAGTTTGGGAGTATCTACTGTGTCCTGCTCATGAAGATCACATTTTAGTCAACTAGCCCTTTTACTGCCTCTGCCCTTGTCATTTATTGTGCCCCACAATACAACAAAAATTAGGGATGGAGATATGGCTTAGCAGTTACATGCTTACATGTGAAGCCAGAGGACCCTGGTTTGAGGCTCGATTCCCCAGGACCCTCATAAGCCAGATGCACAAGGTGATGCATGCATCTGGAGTTTATTTGCAGTGGCTGAAGGCTTTGGTGCACCCATTACCCCTCCTCCTTCTGTGTGTTTCTCTTTTTTTCTTTTTCTTTCTCTGTCTGTTGCTCTCAAATAAATAAACAAAAAGAAACAAAAAATTTTTAAAAAATGGCACTGATTTGGGCAGATGTGATGAGTTTAAAATTTCTGCATCTTTCATCTCTAAATGAAGCCCATCCACACTGGAGAAATTCTGTGTTGCACTCAAAACCCACAAAATTGTTGAGTAAAGTACCAAATTTATTGCTGTGTTTTTGTATCCATTCATTAGCATTGAGAGTTTGTTTTTTTTTTTTTTTTCCAATATTGGTTGCTAAACACATTTGTTTAAGTTGATCTTGGGTACTGGCATATGTTTTAGGGTTTATTTTCCCCATTGTTTCTATTCCTTATTCTTGCTTCAAGAATGATGCTAGCTTTGGGAAGGCTGGCACAATCCCAATATTATGGCATTTTTAGAATAATTAATGACACTTTGGTATGGTTCTTTATAAACATATCAGAGACTCACCCTTGAAGATACTTTTTTTTTGCCATTATTTTAACATTCCTTTTTAAACTCTGAATTTTGTGTCTTCCTTTTTTACTCATATGTGCAGTTTTTTTTATTTATTATTGATAAGACATAAGTGCTTAGGAATTTGCAGTTATTTTTCACATCTCACAAATCATTTCCTCTTAGAGGAAAGAATTTGGCATATACTTGACTTCAATAGTATCTAAAAATCACTTTTGGTAATATTTCTTTATATTATATACTATATTAGTCCATGTAATTCTGTCTTTTAATTCTCCTAATTAAAATTTTTTTGTCCTTTTTTTTTTTTTTTGAGGTACGATCTCACTCTAGGTCAGGCTGAACTGGAATTCATTCTGTATTTTCAGGGTGGCCTCAAACTCTCGGCAATCTCTCTACCTCTGCCTCCCGAGTGCCATGTTCAAAGGTACGTGCAACCATGCTTTGCTATTTTGACCTAGTTTTACAGATGTTTTAAAAACACATTTTATGTTCATGCATATTTTCCTCACTTATACAACAGTTATCTTGATTTCTGTTCTACTCATTTAGGTTCACTGACTTCTGTTTTCTCAGTCTGCCCTGGCCAGCAGGGAGTTAAACAAGGACATGAGGGGAAAGTAACCTGGATGGGAGACAAGAGACACAAAGAAGGAGACCAAGTCTATACTCTGATCAAGGTCTCAGATTTATTCAGACAAGCACAAGCTTATATACAGAAAATAAAACTTTCCAGACAGTGCCTACATGCCTAAAGTCTGCTCCACAAATGCCTCCCTGTCTGAAGACTGTTTGCCAAGGCCATACGATAAGGTCTCTGTGCCCAGAGATCCAAAAACAGCTTCAGTTCTCATGGTCAAAGAGCAGCTACAGCTCCCAACATCAGTCATTGAGATTCAGTTATTTATCTCATAGATTTCTATATTATTAAGTGAAACAATGCCTTATTCACTGGTTTCAATGAATTATTTTATTTTATTTCCCTCTTGGATTGCTTGTGCCAAGATATATTTGCTTGTTTGGTTTATTCCTAGATCGTTCAATGGTAGCATATTCATTCTTTTCCTCCTTTCATTTTACCATGTACATTTCTTGCCCAAATGGTTGTCAATTTTCACAAAATTTTGGTAGAACGATGGTGTGTAATGACCTTTGCTGGGTGGAAAGACCTCCCACTGTATGTGTTCTTTAGATTTTTAAAGTGACAATCCCAGAGTTGGATTTGGAATATGTGGGGGAAAATCACCCATCCTAGGTCAAGTTGTGTACTCTGAACTCTGGTGCCTAAGTAATGAGTTTTCAAACATTTTTGGTAGGATGCAAAACACACTTGATTTTCATTTTACAAAAAAGAGACATAAAAACTAGGTGATGTGATTCCTCGAAAACTTATTACATTACACTGCTTTATAGACATCTTATTTTACCTAATTATTATTATTAATATCATTTTATTTTTTTGAGGTAGGGTTTCACTCTAGCTCAGGCTGACTTGGAATTCACTATGTAGTCTCAGGATGGCCTCATATTCATAGTGATCCTCATACCACTGCCTCCTGAGTTCTGGGATTAAAGGCACACATCATCACACCTGGCACAGAGACATTTTAAAACACCTTACAGTGAACAACCTCTAGCCATTGCTTTCCTGTAGTGTACTTGAAACATTTAATGCAACCATAGAGTAACAGTGTTTGTAAGTTGGTACCTCTAGTCCAGGTTCAAATGCATGCCTATGATTCATGCTCTTTACACGTGTTTATTCATAATGCATACACTGGTACATGCAATCAATTCATTTAATCAGAGAGTAAGCTGTAAATACTGAATGTGTTTCGGGAAGGGGATGGAAGGAAAAGGCCTGAGGGAAGGATCAGAACTATATTGGGAAGATGAAAATCCAACAGCCAATGAAAGATGATTCCAACTCTGTTTATGATTCTGGTTCCACAGAGAAGTGATGTTGCAAAGTAGGCCTATGTGATCATGACCTAAAAAATAACTGTAAGTGCTTGTGAACTTTTGGTTAGGTGATGGAAATGAAAATACAAATGAAAGCATGTGAGTTTGACTGGGGAAATGATGAAATCAGTTCTCATGATGACAATCATACCATGGACCCTATCTGAAGATGGCCATGCACAATTTATAATTGCATATTCTCCAGGATTTTACTCACTGGGTTGATTCTGGTGTTCAGGGTTTAAGTGTGAGGTTCTGGGTATATAGTGATATCTAAAACACTTACAAGCTTACATATTCATCAGTGCCACACATAAAAATCATGAATCTTGTTGAATATTAGGCCTTATTTTTACCATGCAAAGGAGGTATACACAAAAGAATTCAAAGAGCTTACAACTATATTTTGTATTACATTTAGCACCTAACTTACCCAGTTTTTTGTTTTCAAATGAAAGAAATCCATCATTTATCATATGTCATAGATATAGGTATAGATCTCCAACATGGGCTCCACTTTTCATGTATAAATAGGAAATAATTTGTCTTCAAATGTTTGTTTTCACCTAAAATACTCTTTAACTTATATGTGTCGTGAGTCATAATGATGATGTTTCTACTCACCCAATCAACGCCTTCATTTTGGACATGTGTCTATGAAATACAATAAAGAAAGAAATCTAAAATTGGCATTACATTGACTAAATATCCTCAATAGTTTTTAATTGCAATGCTGGTGAATTGGAGATAAGAATAAAATAATCAGGCTGGAGAGATGGCTTAGCAGTTAAGCGCTGGCCTGTGAAGCCTAAGCACCCCGGTTCGAGCTCGGTTCCCCAGGTCCCACGTTAGCCAGATGCAGAAGGGGGCGCATGCGTCTGGAGTTCGTTTGCAGTGCCTGGAAGCCCTGGCCTGCCCATTCTCTCCCTCTCCCTTTATCTGTCTTTCTTCTGTGTCTGTAACTCTCAAAAAAATTAAAAAAATAAATTTTTTTAAAAGAAGAATACAATAATCATGGGATATGCTGTAATTAAGGAATGCTTTCTCATGTAGAAAACTGAGTTTACCTGTTTTGGTGACATCTAGAATTTTGTTATGTGGAATATTATGCTCACTAGTCAGATTCAGGTACTGTTTTTGCATTTCTCTACTGAGACTGGAACTGTTTGCTGCATTTCATGGAACAAAAGACAGAAGAGATGGATATTGGAATCCTTACTAAAAAACAGCAAATGTTTCCTAACCGCTAAACCATTTCTCCAGCCCAGAAATAGTTTGAATACAAAACCAATACTGTAAGGACAGGGAGAGAGTAAATATTTTCCCCAAGATTATCCTGAGATTGAGCCATATCCCACTGTTGTTTTATTATTTTTTTCGAGACAAGTGATGTAACAGAAAATCTTAATGTTAGTGACCTATGTAAGACTCAGAATCTCAACATGGAGATTTCCATTTCCATCCTTTGTAGCAGATGAAACAGAAAATTCTTCCCCTTGTGTTCTTTTGTTGTTATGCAGAGCAATTTTGAAGTGCACATGTTTCAGGGTGTAAGGGTTTCTTTGCCTAACACCGGATTCTTTGCTCCACTTTTTCTGTCATATCCAAAATCCCAATGCACAGTCCCAAGGAATCTCTGTTTGTTTGACATGGAATGAACTCATTGTTCCTGTCAAGGGTTTACACAAGTTTTCTCTGTCCTGTGAGTCAGACACTCCTGAGCTGTTTGGCCTGGCTACATTCCACTAATGAAATGATGCTAATTGAGCCACAAGATGAAGTGGAAACTTGATTTGTTCACATCAAGATAACATCGAGACTCAATGGACAAAACAATCATCCTTACCCTGGCATCCACTGTCATGTAACAGATGGTGAAGCAAAAGCCATGTCCCAATGGATATGTCACTCCATTCACTGAGTCTTTCTAAAGTTGCTCTCCAAGTTTAAGGCTGTTCTTCTTATGCAAGCAAAGCATAATTTCATTACTAACAGCACAAAGTCAATTATCTATGTCCATTGCAAATTAGCTGATATTTGTTTGTGACAAATATTAAAGTAAGACCAGGTCCACACATGTTATTATAATTATAGATATTTCACTAAATAGGAACTCTGTTGACACGTCCCCATGTGTATAGAGTGGGTCAGGGAGAGTGTTCAGTGTATTCTCTGTCCCATGTATAATTTGTTCTTGTGTGTTGTCACTTATAATTCAGTCATGTTCCTAGTGCTAACTCGCAAATTAACAACTCAGGTCAATTCTGTATTGAATAGCATTATGCAAACAGTCTCCAAGTCATTCTCACAATCCTGACTATACCAAGGATATCTGTTCATGTGTAGAACAGTAGTGGGACAAATGTAGAAAATAAGAGAAGAAGCTTTTAGTTACTGGAACACAATATTGTCTCAGACAACAAGAGATTGTAATTTAGTGACCTCACAGTGTCAACTCAGACTTGAGGGGCACACAGCTGAAAGGGAAGATCGTCTCTCTCTTTTTTTTTATTTTTTTTTGTTCATTTTTATTTATTTATTTGAGAGTGACAGACATAGAGAGAAAGACAGATAGAGGGAGAGAGAGAGAATGGGCGCGCCAGGGCTTCCAGCCTCTGCAAAGGAACTCCAGACGCGTGCGCCCCCTTGTGCATCTGGCTAAAGTGGGTCCTGGGGACCTGAGCCTTGAACCGGGGTCCTTAGGCTTCACAGGCAAGCGCTTAACCACTAAGCCACCTCTCCAGCCCAAGATCGTCTCTCTTTAAGGCATGTTTCCAGTGAAAGATATAGGAAGAAAGCTTAAGTGAAAAGAATCCCTTAAGGGATTTAAAGAAAGGACACTTATGAATTTTTATAAATGCTGATGAACAAGAGTTTACTATTGTAAGACAGGGAGTACAAAACTTATCCTGTCTTGGGAAAGAAGAGAGGTGTTAGAGTCAAGTTTGAGTTCTGGGTGGCAGTGATTTGGGCTGATGTGCCAACTTAGAACTTAGAAGAAAATAGCAGTGAATATATGCAGACAGCATATATAAAATGATGAAGTGTATCTAGTGCTGGGAGCTAGTACTTGCCAACAGGGCAGGTGCAGAGAGGATTAAAAATTCAACTTTGAATCTCATAATGTAGGTTATGTTATCAGTTAATAAAGTAGATTCATGACAAATGACAATTTCCATGTAGAAACATAAAACAAATAATTGAGGACCTATAGAGAGCCATATATATGGCCATATATACAGGTGTATATATGTATATGTGTATATGTATACATGTTGTTTGTTTTAACCTCTTTCTCATCTAATCCATATACTTCCTGATTTTCAAATATAAATGTGACAAAACACAGACAATACTATTTATTCAAAATTCTGCATATTTTTCTACTTCAAAACTGACTGGATTTTATCGCTTACTTCCCCACTGCCAAATGGGCTTTTCTAAAACAAGAGGCAAACAAAAATGTTTCCAAAGTGCGATAAGGACTATGAGATGGGGCCAGTTCATCTAAGTTTCAGTAATACATTATTTTATTCAGAATGCGTCGACAGGTATATGAAATCAATTCATTTAATAACAGTGGGAGTTAGTAATACTAAAAACAGTAATGGGAAAAACATGGACAGGTCAGACTGGGTGAAGAATCAAAAATACTCATAAAGATGAGAGAACAATCAGTAATGAAAGATGATTACAAGTCTGTGGTTTTTGACTCTGGTTCCATAGAGACCTAGTTGCTGTAACCATTGTGTATCTTCTTTTAACCTGGAGAATTATAAGTGATAGTCATTTACATGCCTGTGAGGTGATATGGTGAACATGATCAGTGCCAGGGTATAAAGAAATTTATATGGGTGTTGCTGGAACAAAGACAATGTGAATGAATACAAACTAAAACCAATGGGCACTGTCTTTGGGTTATCAAGTACATTTATGCTGGCATATTTTACAGGATCTACTACTTCAGATGACTCTTCTTGTCATGATAGAAGTGTGAGATTCTGTGTTTATAGTGATGCCCCAAACTCACAGTAATTATATGTACCTCTAGGCCACACATGGCAATGATGAGACTCATTGATATATTGTAAGTATACTGTTAATGTGATGTCAGCATTCAAAAGAGAATTAAAATGATTAATAATCAGATTTCAGATTTCATTTACTATTAAATTCATTAATTCTTTCTTCATTTAAATAAAATCACTATATACCTGGACTAATTTCATGTTACATGAATTATAAATATTACACCAATACACCATTTATTTCATGCTTTTGTATTAATAATTTTTGTTTTAGTGAATGAATGGATTTCAAGTGTCATTTAACTTGAGCGTTTGAAGAGGTGCGAGAGACATGGCTTAACTTACACAGTCAATATCTCCATTTTGAACACGTGTCTGTAAAATACAACAAAGAGAGGGTAAAGTGGTATGACATTTACTTCATAAATGCAATATTTTTAATCATAAGTATTCTGAATGAGAAATAGCTACAGAGGATGACAGAGATTCTTTAAACTTTAAGCTTTTCCTATGGTATTTTCCTATGGTAGTACAAGAGTGATTCACCTGTCTTGGTGACATCCAGGATATTTTGAATTGGAATTTTCTTCTCATTAATAATCTTGTTATATTCTGTCTGTGTCTCTTCACTGATAGTATGGCAATTTGCTGCATTTCATGGAAGATAATTCAGAAAATATAGCTATTAGGATCCTTTCTAAGGATAAAACCCATCCTAATTTATGAACTATAGGTTGATCAAGCTTTATTTCCACAGTGGCACATTATTCCTTCTGTTCATTATCCCCTCATGTTGATAATGTAACCCAGCAAGGGAAACTTAATTGGAGATCAATTCATACATTCAGAATTATATCATTTTCTAGATTTTGGAAAAATGACATGAAAGTAATTTCTTCTCTAATATTTGCACTTCTAAAAGAAAGGAATTCTGTAAAGCATATTTAGAATTTTGTGATGATTGGATCTGAGTGTATCAACAACACTGTTTCTATTTTATTTCAATCTATGTTGTGGAATCTACTCTCTACTCTTTGTGTAACAAAATAAATGAATGAGGGCTGGAGAGATGGCTTAGCGGTTAAGCGCTTGCCTGTGAAGCCTAGGGACCCTGGTTCGAGGCTCAGTTCCCCAGGTCCCACGTTAGCCAGATGCACAAGGGGGCGCACGCGTCTGGAGTTCGTTTGCAGAAGCTGGAAGCCCTGGCGCGCCCATTCTCTCTCTCTCTTCCTCTATCTGTCTTTCTCTCTGTGTCTGTCTCTCTCAAATAAATAAATATTTTAAAAAAATAAAAAATAAAAAAATAAATGAACGAGGAAATCACCTAAAGTGTTCACATAGTCAATGAGTTCTACTATAGAGTTTGTAAAAGTTTTACTGACAATTCCCATACATATCCAAAAACATTACTTGATATTAAGACCTTTGTTCTCCCTCCTCCTAAATCCGCCTGCTTTCTGAATCACTATTTCTTCCCAAGTCATTTCTATTGATATTGATGTCCGTATTTTCCTCTTTGTCTCTATTTTCAACAACAAACAAAAGAAAACCAAAAGCCAAAAACTTCACATTTATTTTGACACAATAAATTTTAGTTCCATTATAGAAGAGATGTGAAGTTAACATCAGAAAACATAAATGATTCCACTGTTTTTTTCTTGTGGAAATAGCCCCAGTCCAACATCCTTTCCTGTGTTAGGTGGCAATACTCAATGACTCCATCATGCAATGATTTGTCATGACCTCACATATACCTGATCTTCAGTGTGAGAATCAGGTATTGGATATTGTTATATGCATGGTGTGTGTGTGTGTGTGTGTGTGTGTGTGTGTGTGTAGTATTGCAAGTCTTACTTGGGGGTGAGATCCTTCAATCTTTATGAGGATGTCTGTAGAAGAAGAATTGCTATAATTTTGTTTCAAAAGTGGGCTGGAGAGCATGATTCACATAATTCAGAGTTACAGAGGTACTGATACAAAAATACAGAAAAGCAAACCAACAAAACAGAGAATTACATATGTCTTATAAAGTTATGGTAAGGTTTTGTGTTATTATTATTTTTTTGTTTTGTTTGTTTTTCAAGTTATGGTCTTATTTGTTCCCAGGTATACCTTGAATTCGGGATGTAGTCTCAGGGTGCCTTGAACTCACATCAATCTTCCTACCTCTGTCTGTAGAATGCTGGGATTAAAGGCATGTGCCACTGTGCCTGGCACAAGTTATGGTAAGGTTTTAAGACACATGTGAACACATTCCTATACCATGTTAGATCATGATAACAATGCCTACACACGCATCCCCATAGTACCAACGATATGGTATTTTCTCCAACAGAGAATTAAATTGAATACGTACGTAATACAACAAACACATGTTGATGGTCATATTCATTATAAAAATAGTTGAATTTTAACATCAAAAAATTGGTTGAGACAAAATACACTGAGAAGTAATTCACCTTTGGAACTGAGAAGAAATACGGTTTCAAGATTAGATGACAGTACCATATCTTTTACTTATTTGATTGTTTATTTTTTCTTTATTTAAATTGTGGAACACATGGATAGGAGAGACAGCTTAGTGGTTAAGACATTTGCCTTCAAAGCCAACAGACCGTGATTTAATTTTCTAGGACCCACATAAGCCAAACGCACAAGCTGGCACATGTATCTGGGGTTTGTTTGCAGTGGCTGCAGGCCCTGGAATGCTAATTCTCCCTTTTTCTCTCTCTCTCCCTGCTCTCCTTTTCTCTCTCCCCCCTCTTTCTCAAATGAATAAAAGCAAATAAAATAAAATATGGAATACAGCAGGAATCTGTTTGCCATTCTTGAACAGGGGCCATGTTAATCTAATCTGTATCATTCTGATTTTAGTAAATGTTCTACTGAAGTGAAGAGAATCTTATTTTTCTCATACTATTTTCAACCACATAATCTTAAATAAAAACCGTGTCTCTAATTCAACACATCCCAAATGCCCTACTTACAAAAGATATAAAGCTGAATAATTGTACTCATGTATGTATTGAGGTAATGGTAAGTCCAAGCTGTTAGGTGCAGGTACATGAGCATGAATTTGGTTGCATCACATTAAAACTAAGGTCATTTAAACTCTTAACTACTGGCCTGAAGAGATGCCTTAGAGGTTGAGACCCTTGCATTTGAGACCTAAGTACTCAGGTTCTATTCCCCAGTACCCTCATCAGACAAGTGTAGAAACTGGGGCATGCATCTGGCATTTGTTTGGAGTGACCAGAGGTACTGGAGTGCCCGTATTCTCTTTCTCTCTCTTTAGCAAACAATTTTTTTTTGAAGTCCTTAACTGCTGAGTGCCTAAGGACAGCAGTGATATAAATAAAAGTTGGGATGACCTTACTGGAACATATTAACTACGTTTGTCATTTACTAATTGTCTGGGTAGAACATATGCTTCCTATATCAATATTTAAAAAATTTAAATACAGATTAAGCTTTGATAAAATCATAGGAGATATAAACAGAAAAAGAAAATATTTAGCCATTTTGTTTCTGTGCCTTAAAAAGCCTATATTGGAACTGCATTAACTATTGACCTAAACTTGAAAACTATGGCTGGATAATGGATACTTAAAATATTTTTATTTGTACACTTTATAGAAGAGAGAGACGGGGGTGGGGGGGGGGATTGAGAATGGTCAAGCCAGAGCTTCCAACCATTGCAAATGAGCTTCAGATGTTCCCCATACACTCTGAATCTTGCTTTAAGTGGGCACTGAGTGATTAAACTTTGGCCGATGGGGTTTGCAGGCAAAATCCTTAACCTCTGATCCATCTCTTCGGCCCTATTTTAAAATATTTATTTATTAGGAGGGCATTGGTAATGCATGCCTTAATCCCAACACTCAGGAAGCAGAGATAGGATAGGAGGATCATAATGAGTTAAAGGCCATCCTGAAATTAAATAGTGAATTCCACATCACCCTTGGTAAGAGTAAGACTCTATTTCAAATTCCTTCTCCAAAAAATTAAATTATTGATTGATTCATTCATTCATTTTAGAATGAAAAATTGAGAAGTTAGCAGTTAGAATGTTGTAGAGCAATGTTTACTATAGATTCTAAAATCTTATATTAATCATCAAAGTACCTATGGATACATTGCCAATTTTCATTAAAATTGCAGTCATTTCATCAGTCCATGGATTTCCCACAAATTCTAATCAAACACATGCAACAACTTGAAAGCAGGGAGAACATAAACTGTCATGTGTTGATCACATCCCATCCCATAGGGCAACCTTAGAATGTGATATAAATAATAAATCTTGGGGTCACTGTATGAGTTTGCATTATGAGGACTTGATTTATGCTTTTGCAACTGTGAAAGAAAACAGTCTTAGGTTTTATGTTATTAGTTTTTTTTTTTCACAATGGTAGAGTAGGAACACAAAAATATCACTATTTAAATTATGTATTACTTAAATGTTCACTGTAAACTAAAATTTTCAAGGTCATAGTTGATGTCAAAGGGCTCTAATATGCTTACTGCATCTGAAAGTAAATGTCTGTGCCTTTTGGCCATGCAATGATTGAATAATGCCACAATGAGAACCTTGTGAGATAAGGGCTTTCTCAAAATGCATAGGCAAAATATAATACATTTTTTTTCAGATCTTTTTGCAAGTACAATTTGTAATAATTAGCAGAATTTGTTGTTGACAAAAGAAGTCCATACATATGAAAATGAGAGCTAAATACCTTTTTATATTTTGTATGTTTGAAGTTGCTCAATCCTTTACACACAATGTTTTAAGAATGTCAAGTGGGGGGCTGGAGAAATGGCTTACTGGTTAAGCACTTTCCTGTAAAGCCTAAGGACCGTGGTTCGAGGCTTGATTCCCCAGGACCCACATTAACCAGATGCACAAGGGGGCGCATGCATCTGGTGTTTGTTTGCAGTGGCTGAAGACCCTGGCGTGCCCATTCTCTCTCTATATATCTCTGCCTCTCTCTCTCTCTTTTTTTTTCTCTCTCTCTCTCTGTCTGTCTCTCTCTCTCCCTTCTGTATGTCACTCTCAAATAAATAAATAAATTAAATTAAATGTTTTTTAAAAAGAATATCAATACCAGCATATCTGAATCATTATATTTACTTCTGTAATCCCCACTGAGGTAATTTAACCAGACTCTTGGAGAGTTATGATATGGCTCATGAAGCATCCAACTGTTAGTGGCATTATAAACAGTAACCTCTCTTGGTTTAGTCCACAAAAATTGAAGTGGATCACCTGGAAGAGTTAGAAATAATAAAACTCTCATGTGGAAAGATGCTTCAGTCCAACACTGGCTCAGAGCAACAGGCAGTAAACAATGTGGCCATGAGGCTGAAGGCACTGTAGAGTTGGTTTCCCATAGTCACCCTTAAGGATCTGATACTCACTAGATTTGCTTCGAAGTAGATATTTTAAATTCAGTGTTTTGAGTCTGTATCAGTGGCACAGTCCATCTTGTCGACACACAAATTACAAGAAATATTATGCATCAGTTAATTTGCAACATACTACTGAACACATGAAAAAGAATTGACTACCCTATGCCTTGCATTCACTTATGAAGTTCATAGTAAATTATTCACAGATTTCTGAACATTTGAGTCTGTGTCAGCATGGTTCACTTTTTTTGAGGGGTTGGGCAAACTGTGTGTGAAATGAAGCACATCTTGCTGAGAGGTCTGTCTGTATCTCATGATGGCCTGAAGTCCTAGCTCTTACTGGAGACAGACAAATGTTCCTTCATACATGGGATTCCAGGTGCAGGTGTATTTGGGAATGACAGCCACACTCATCATGTCAACGATGAGACTGAAATTTTGACATCTGTAAACTCACACTTTAGTTCATTGTCTGCAACACATGATTTCTCTGCCTACCCTATGGATATCTTTAGTAAACAGAAAGAGAATTACTTTTTTAAAGTGACATTAATATTTCATTCTCACCAGTGAGAAGCATCTAGATAAAATGGAATCATAGAACAGATAGATATAACATCTCAGAACATTCCATCAAAGTTTAGAAATAGGTGAAACTAGCCTGGCATGGTGGTGAATGCGTTTAATCCCAGCACTCAGGGGGCAGAGGTAGGAGGATCATCATGAGTTTGAGGACACCCTGAGACTACATAGTGAATTCCAGGTCAGCCGGGAATAGAGTGAAAAATTACCTAGAATAAACAAAAATAAATAAATGAAATAAATAAATAAATAGATAAAAAGGTTAAACTTTTGGAAGGCAATTTTTTTCTGTGTTTTGAATGTATACATTCAGGTCATAATATTAAAGTCAGTAATGTACAGGCCAGTAAAACGAAAGTAGCATTTTAACAACATTGATTCTACATGTAGAATTATATTGCTGTGTCCTATCTATTATCTATCTATTTATCTATCTATCTATCTGTCTATCTACCATCTAATTATCTATCTCTACTTCACATTTCCTTATATCCCAATTTGTGAGAAAAAAAAAACATAAAGTGTAAGATTTTTTCCTCCCTAGGTTTTGTTTATATTACCTTTTTTATTTGTTTTATTCATATTTTTATTAAATAATTTTGTATTCATTAAATACAGTCAGTTTGGTACCAAAATTAGGCTCATCCATGACCTACCCCCTCCCCTTCACCCCTCCTTGTTGAGGTATATGGGTCATGCCTTGTGGAGTTAGCCCACAGTTATGGGTAAGATAAATGTCTTTGCATATCATGATGTAATATGTGGCTCTGACACTCTTTCTGCACCTTCTTCTGCAAAATTTCCCTGAGCCATGTTAGGTTCACTTTTGGTCTGCTTTAGTGATGAGGTGTTGGAGGCTTCTGGAGCTCTGGCTCTCTCTCTCTCTCCCTCTTTTTTTTTTTTGCTTTTATTTATTTGTTTGTTTTTTCTCACAATTTTTATTAACATTTTCCACGATTATAAAAAATATCTCATGGTAATACTCTCCCTCCCCCCCAACACTTTCCCCTTTGAAATTCCATTCTCCATCATATTACCTCCCCATCTCAATCATTGAAGTTACATACATACAATACCAATCTATTAAGTACCCTCCTCCCTTCCTTTCTCTTCCCTTTATATCTCCTTTTTAACTTACTGGCCTCTGCTACTAAGTATTTTCATTCTCACGCAGAAGCCCAGTCATCTGTAGCTAGGATCCACATATGAGAGAGAACATGTGGCGCTTGGCTTTCTGGGCCTGAGTTACCTCACTTAGTATAATCCTTTCCAGATCCATCTATTTTTCTGCAAATTTCATAACTTCATTTTTCTTTACCGCTGAATAGAACTCCATTGTATAAATGTGCCACATCTTCATTATCCACTCATCAGTGGAGGGACATCTAGGCTGGTTCCATTTCCCGGCTATTATAAATTGTGGCTCTCTGATTTGGTAGGAGTTGATTTTTCTCTGTGTTGATCTCCTTCCCCCTTCTGTTGGTATCCGGTTCATCAGGAAAACAGCACCCTTGCTTGTTTCGCCTACAAGAAGCAGATCACAATAACCAAACTCGAAGTAGGCACAAAAACCTTCAAAGTCCATGAAAACACCAACCAACATTTACCATCACAATATGGTGGGGATCGAATCAAATCTCACAGTCATTACCCTAAATATTAATGGACTTAATTCACCCATCAAGAGACACAAGCTAACAGGATGGATCAAAAAATTATAAGCCTCAATCAGAAGCCTTCAAGAAACACACCTCACCATTAAGACACCTCCTCAGGGTGAAAGGTGGAAAACAATATTCCAAGTAAATGGGAATAAGAAACAAGCAGGTGTAGCTATATTTATATCAAATAAAATAGACATCAAACCAAAAAATAATGAAAAAAGACAAAGGCCACTTCCTACTTATCAAGGGAACAACCCATCAAGAGGATATTACAATCATAAATCTGTATGCACCAAACACAGGAGCACCACAGTTCATAAAACAAAACCTACTTGACAATAAAACAGAAATAACCACCAACACCATCATAGCTATGGACATCAATACACCATTTTCAGTAATAGAAAGATCATCCAAACAAAAAATCAAAAGGGAAGTAAGAGAGCTCAACAAAAGCATAGATCACTTAGACCTAATGGACATCTACAGAACTTTCCATCGCAAATCCACAGACTACACATTCTTCTCAGCAGCCCATGGAACATTCTCTAAAATAGACCATATATTGGGTCACAATGGAAGCCTCCACATATTTAGGAAGATTGACATAATTCACTGCATGATATCAGCTCACAATGCTATATTGCTAGAAATCGACAACAAAAGACCCGCCAAGAATCCCAATGGTACCTGGATTCTGAACAGCATACTTTTAAACAATAAATGGATAGTGTATGAAATAAAAAATGAGATTGCAAAATGTCTGCAATGGAATGACAATGAGAACACATCATACCAAAACTTATGGGACATAATGAAGGCAGTCCTCAGAGGAAAATTCATAGCACTCAATGCCTTCATTAAAAAAGAAAGATCCCAAATCAATAACCTAACCATCCACATAAAGGAACTGGAAAAACAAGAAAAATCCAACCCAAAGAGCTCCAGAAGGAAAGAAATAATTAAAATCAGAGCAGAAGTTAATGAATTGGAAACCAAGTAAACAATTAAGACAATTGACAAAACAAAGAGCTGGTTCTTTTCAAAAATAAACAAGATTGACAAACCCCTGGCCAATTTGATCAAGCAAAAGATGGAGAAGCTTCAAATTAACAAAATTCAGAATGAAAAGGGAGAGATCACAACAGACATAAGTGAAATTGGAAGAATCATCAGGAAATATTTCTAAAACATCTATTCCACAAAATTGGATAACTTGGAGGAGATGGATAAATACCTGGACACATACCATCTATCAAAGTATTACCTTATTTTAATAGGAAGAATACTTTTTAAAAAATCAAATTTTGTTGAACAATATTTATTATATGAAATAGTGGCATGTCTCATACTGAATAATATGAAAGTCATACAAAATCATACTGCTCATTCAACTTATTAACAATATTTTGTTTTTTCTAATTTCCTAGTTACATCATCCACTACATCCTGAAAATACAGGTAGAAAGAGTTACATCATCCTTCATCTCTAGTTCTTCCAGTTCTCGTATGTTATCACCCAATAAAGACACTATCCAAAAATTGATTTCTAGTCATTAATATATTAGTTTTCACTTGAATATTCAGCAACTAGATTCTTTTACATTAAATCCTAATACAAAAGAGGGAAATAGTCTCTGAATTTTGACTTATTTTTCAAACAATTGAAATTCTGGACACAATTGTTCTTTCCAGTGTGGTCTTGATATTGTGAGTGGTTTTTCTGCATGTGTATGTGAGTATCATGCACATTAATACTTGTAGAAATACTGATTTGCATGTGGCATGTGCAAAGGTGAGCCTGCTGTCAATGTCATTATCCTATTCCTCAGGGTGAGTTATTTCTTGCTGAACCTGGATCTCACTGAATCTCCCAGGGAAATCATAGGCACGTCTGTGTTCATGCTTTCTGTGCTTCCCTACTGCTGGGGCTTCAGAACTATGCTAAAACACCTGGATTTTTATATTCTAACAAACTCAGTTACGCTCCTCATGCTTGAATGACAAACAAACTTATCCACAGAACCATCTTCACAAGTCATAGAATTTTTTAAGTGGGGAAGAGAAGAGGTCAGATTCCTGATATCTTTCAAATTTCTATGAATAGAAAAAATATTTGTTGAAATTTTCTTATTTCTAGAGTTAATGTTTTTGCAGAAAGACTCTGTCCTTAGTCTCATGCATGTATCAAGAGATTCACTCATTTTATGGAAGGCCATTATTAAATAAGTGTGTGGAATACAATGGTGAGGGGACATTTCTTTTCTCATAAACTTCACAATGAAGCAGGTGATTATTTTGGGTGTCGGAGGAGGCTGTTGGAGATGGAATGTTTCCTTTTTACCCTGGATTTGCTAGAACTCAACATATAAATAATTCTGCTAACAAAAATTGTGAATAACTTCAGGTATATGTCCCTGATTGCTATGTCTAAGAAAATAACCCATAATTATACCCTGACATTATGACACTATAGAATTTTAGCTGATAAATAATTCATGACTTTTCCAAGCAAGTGCATATAGTATGGTAGGGCATATGCCTGGTGTCGCATGAACTGAGAGTGTGAGGCAAGAGTTACTGAGATCAAAGGCATGGTCTACATAGACTGAGTTAAGACAAGAGAGTATGATATTTTATCTGCTAGATTTTAGAAAAATCCAAAGCAAAGCCATCGTGTCTTCCAGATTTTGTGAAGTTGTGTTCATGAAAGGTAACATATTTTTCTTTGCAACTTCAAAAAGTGAATAAAAATCATTAACATCATCTGCAGCTGTGCATCTCTGGGTCATTTACAATTTATTCATGACACTCTAACTGGGCGCTGGCAGGGAATGAAATGTAGCATGAGCTAAGACCTCATGGTTCTTTCAAGACTGGACAGCAACTCAATTTTTCATAGAGATTTTTGTGTTTCAGTGGAAATTTTACAATTTTGTTCCAGCCACAACGCCACATTTTTTTCATCCACACAAGAAAAATCTTGCTGACCTCAACTTAAAAGTGATGAAATTTCCTTCCAACCATCATAAAATTCAACCTCATGTACATAAATCCTTAACAGACGAAGCTCTACTATGCTGATTAACTGGTGAGGCTATGGACACTGTGCCATAATTCCCTGAGAACTTAAAAACAAGTCCAGTTATATGTGTCACCCATTCCTCTAACTTTTCTCATCAATTTCTATTGGAACCATGGCACATTATTTTTATCAAAATATAAACATCAAATATTGTGGGTGGTAATATAGTTTCAAATCCATGAAAATTACAGTCATATCCCTTGAAACTATGGTTAAGTCCAAGGGATGTTTAGGATTATATGTAGCTTATGGTGATATAAGTAAATCTTTGGCAAAATTTTGTTTAAACTTAGCTACTCATGTTTTAAGATATGCATACAATTTTTATTTATTTTATTAGCTATGGACATCCTTTTTTAAATATTAAAAATGGTTTATGAAATGAAAAAAAAGAAATTCAAGAAAAGTAAAACCTATTTATAAGAGTGGTTATCCATTCCACCATAACATTTTTAAGTGAAAAGGCCAAAGTATGGCATGGAAAGTTATAGAAAACTTAGCCAAAATACAACATGGAAGGGAACACATTTACAGGATAATTTTATTGATTTCCAAGATATAAACTATGACAGTTTTATGTAGGGCTCACTCTAGTCACAGGTGTTCTGGAATTCACTATGTATTCTTAGTTTACTTTGAACTCAAGATGATCTTTCTACCTCTGCCTCTGGAGTGCTGAGATTAAAGACATACGCCCAGTTAATTTTGGTGCTTTTATTGTATTGTTTTGTTTTTATGCTTTCTCTCTCTCTCTCTCTCTCTCTCTCTCTCTCTCTCTCTTTCTTTTGTGTGTGTGTGAGTGTGTGTGTGTGTGTGTGTGTGTGAAAATTCTTAAAATATTTTTTTGTTTGTTTTTATTTATTTATTTGAGAGTGACAGAGAGAGAAAGAGGCAAAGAGAGAAAGAATGGGTGCGCCAGGGCCTCCAGCTACTGCAAACGAACTCCAGACGCATGCGCCCCCTTGTGCATCTGGCTAACGTGGGTCCTGGGGAATCGAGCCTTGAACCGGGGTCCTTAGGCTTCATAGGTAAGGGCTTAACCCCTAAGCCATATCTCCAGCCCAAATTCTTAAAAGAACCATTGTGGAACTAGATGAGCAGTGGTGAAGGAAGATGGATACAGAAATACAAAGGTATTCATTGGTTTTGAAATAAAGATAAGTTATGACAACTGAATGCTAAACATTCAAAACACAAAGTCAATTTCCATACACAAGAGGAATAAGTGTTCTATACGTAGAAATCGTTGCATATGCAATAATTTTCCAGACTTCAGAAAGAATTTACATTACTGAAGTCCACTTTGTATTTCAGATTAAACATTAACATAAAATCTTTTACCTTGGAGCTGGTTGTGGTGTTGCAGGTCTTTAATCCCAGCACTGGACATGTGGGAGTATAGCGTGAGTTTGATGCAAGCCTGAGAGCACATAATGAATTCCTGGACTGCCTGGGCTTCAGCAAGACCCTGGGCAGCTCTCTCCTTAGGATCTGCATCTATCTGGAAAAGAGAAGCAGATTCTCCAACGGAGAGTAAGTTAGCACCCGGAAAATTGAGATAACACTTACTTTTTTGATAGACAGTATGGTAGCCTCAAAAGGGGCCCAATTGAAACTAAGGACAACTGGCGAAACAAGCAAGGGTGCTGTTTTCCTGTGGACCGGATACCAGCACAAAGGGGAAGGAGACCAACACAGAGGAAAATCAACTCCTACCAAATCAGAGAGCCAGAGCCTCAGATGCCCCCAACACTTCAGCACTGAAGCAGACCAAAAATGAACCCAACATGGCTCAGGGAAATCTTGCGGAAGAGGGGGCGGAAAGAATGTCAGAGTCACATGTTGGGTCATGATTTGCAGAGACATTTATCATACCAATAACTGGGGGCTAACTCCACAATGCACGACCCATTTTCATTAACAAGGAGGGTCTAATGGGAGGGGGTAGATCACAGATGAGCCTAAATAATGGTACCAAACTGCCTGTATTTACTGAAAAGAAAATTAATAAATTAAATTTAAAAAAAAAAGAATTTAAAAAAATATATATAAAACTGGAAGTCTTAACTATAGCCATACCTAAAAGACCCTAAAAACTCTGCCAGCAAAGTCTTAGAGCTGATAAACAATGTCAGCAATGTAGCTGGATACAAAATACATACACAGAAATCAGTAGCTTTCCTATATACTAACAAAAACATGTGAAGAATGAAATCAGGAAATCTCTCCCATGCTCTAAGGAGGTGAAGGAGCTCTAGAATGAAAATTTTAAAATACTTAAGTGAGAAATTGCAGAAGACACAAGGAAAAGGAAAGACATCTCATGTTCTTGGATTGGAAGAATCAATATTGTAAAAATGTCGACCTTACCAAAAGCAATCTACGCTTTTGATGCAATCCCCATTTAAATTCCAATGGTGTTCTCCACAGGATTAGAAAAAAAAAAATTCTAAATTTCATTTGAAAGCAGAAAAAACCTTGAATAGTTAAAACTGTTTTGAGCAACAAAAATAAGGCTGGTGGTATCACCATACCTGATTTTAAGCTATATTACAAAGCCATAGTAACAAAAACAGCATGGCACTGTCATAAAGACAGACATGTAGATCAAAGGAACAGAATTGAGGACTCTGATGTTAATTTAGGCAGCTATAGCCATCTGATTTTTTTTTTACTTTTTTTTCTCAATTTTTGTAAACATTTTCCATGATTATAAAAAAATCCCATGGTAATACCCTCCCTCCCCCACCCACTTTCCCCTTTGAAATTCCATTCTCCATCATATCCCCTCCCCATCTCAACCAGTCTCTTTTATTTTGATGTCATGGTCTTTTCCTCCTCTTATGATGGTCTTGTGTAGGTAGTGTCAGGCACTATGAGGTCATGGATATCCAGGCCATTTTGTGTCTGGAGGAGCATGTTGTAAGGAGTCCTACCCTTCCTTTGGCTCTTACATTCTTTCCGCCACCTCTTCCGCATTAGACCCTGAGCCTTGGAAGGTGTGATCAAGATGTTACTCAGTACTCCAGCCACTTCTTTCCAGCACTATGATACCTTCCGAGTCATCTCAAGGTCACTGCCATCTGAAAAGAGAAGATTCTATACCCAAAGTAACAGTAGTGTTATATAAGAGTATTAATTTTAAGAGAAGTGCTTACTGAGCACTTTGATAAGCATAATATATACATTTTTCCAGACAGACATCAGTCGATGTTACACCCTTAGGGCTCATGACTACCCCTGTTTTAAGTTTTCACTATCAGGGATGTATTTCCTCCCTCATGGAGCGGGCCTCCAGTCCAATTGGAGGGCAGTTGGTTTCCACCATGATAGATGTGCCACTATTGCACCCGTTGGCTCATTTGGCCTGGCTGGACAATTATAAGGCTTGCAGTGTCCACTGTTGAGTATCTTCACTGGTGGTATCTCTTTCTCCCTTTGAACTGTATGCAGAATAGCTTCTTCCAGCTTTCTGTCAGCTGGTCTACATGGAGGAGGTTATCAACTCAGTTCGAGCAGGATTTTTCAGTGGCCTTGCAGCCCAAGCATGTGGAGTCGTCAGCAATAGAGTCTTACCATCAATTCCTGGTGGGAAACCAAGGGCCTCGGCTATGGCCTATAATGTGGATTCTAGCTACAGGCTTCTGTGTGAGAGGGAAAAAACTCAGTAGCAGAGACCGGTAAGTTAAAAAGGAGTTATAAAGGGAAAAGAAAGGAAGGGAGGAGGGTACTTAATATGTTCATATTGTATGTATATGTATAAGTAGAAGAATAGATTAATGGGGGTGCAAAGGAGCAAAGTGAGGACAGAGGAAGAGATTGAGTAAAGGAAAGGCGGAGGGAGGGCTAATGAAAATCTAAGAGGATGCAAATAAATTATACAGAATCCTTCAATTTCAGACAATGGAACACTCAAGAGCCATAGATCATTGTTAGAAAATTTTCATTGCCAGGGATGGGATATCTCCAGTGAGTTGTTGGCCAGGGAGATCCCTGATGCCCCCAAAACATTATTATTTAAATTTTGTAAACAATACCATGTTTATGCGTTGAATATTTTTCTATATTAGATATGTCCTGGGCTGTGGGCATTGGGTGATTGTGATATATGCTATATATGTTTTATTGCCTAACAAAATTAAGTCTATCATCAATGTCAAAACTATTAATAAAACTAATATTGAAAGTCAATAAATTATTATAAAATATATTATCTAAATACATAAAACATTTTAATTAATACAGCAATACAGCTGGTCCAATACTAAATGTGTGTTGTGTTTCTTGCACATGTGTCCCTAGTACTGTGGAACTTTCCAATGTCAAAAATGGACACATTGCACTTCCCATTATGTTATCATTACGTTCTTTTCTCCTGTATAAATATTTTCTATTTTACCTTTATCTTCTTCCACCCTTGCTGGACCATTGCCAGAGTGGTAGCTTCTGGGAAAGTCACACATAATCTTGCCAATTAGAAAGTGTATTTCAATAGAAGTTTACTTATCCAGGGATGAGGGAGCACGGCTATCACCCCATAACTTGGGAGGCAGAGGTACTATGATTGCTGCAAGTTCAAGGCCAACCTAAGACTACATAGTGAATTCCACATCAGCCTGGACTACAGTGAGACCCTACCTCAAAAAGCCAAAAATTTGAAATGTTTCTTCCATTTTCTTATTTATTTTCCTTGTTTATGATGTGGCATGTTTTGATTGCTATAGTTTCTGAGTGTGTCATTTATTCAAAATACATGAATAGAATTTATGATCTCTTTTTATAGGTAAAAGTATATGTGTGTGGGTACTTATGTGAAGCTCAAGTACTTTTTCTCTGCTACAAAGCAAATGGATGAATTCTGAGTAGTCATTTTGTTTCATTGCCAAAATTGGCTGTAGTTTCAATCGGCAAAACTCTAGCATATACAGCATATGTAGTCACAATTTCATTTCCATGAATGTAAATTATGCAGATTTAAACTTTCATCTCTCTAAAGGATATCTTTCCATAGTCATCTAAAGAAAAGCAGATGTGGGCTGGAGAGAGGTCTTAGTGGTTAAGATGCTTGCCTGCAAAGCAAAGTACACAGCTTCAATTACCCAGGACCCAAGTAAGCCAAATGCAGAAGGTGGATCATGGGTCTGGAGTTTGTTTACAGTGGCTGGAGGCCTTGCGGCACCCAGTTTATCTCTCTCTCTCTCTCTCTCTCTCTCTCTGATAAATACAGAAACATAAAAATAAAAAGGAATGCAGATTTTATGAAGACCATTGAAATTGGAGAGAATGGAAAGACATAAGACTTCCTAAGTAGATATTTGTCTTCAGTTTTTTTTAGAGAAATGCTGCACACTTGGCTGATGGTAATGAGTAGAAATAGTAGAGAATGGTGTATTAAGGATATATGTGAATGATGTGACATTTTTTCATCATTATCATTATTCATCACGTTTTGAAAGTGTATTTTTATTTATTAATGTGCAGGCAGATAGAGACAGAAGAAAGACAGACACAAAGAGTGGGACACCTGCAAGTGAACTACAGACATTTACACCACCTTATGCATCTGTCTTATGTGGGTTCTGGGGAATCAAACCCAGGTCCCTAGGGTTTTCAGGCAAGATGGAAGAGAAGCCATCTCTCCAGCCCCAATAGGTCTTTATGTAAATTAAAATTGTAGCAAATATCATGCAATATTAAGGTTTAACAGGCTCATTGGTGATGGAAATTAGGATTGCAGGGTTTGTAGGCAAGTGTCTTAACTCCTGAGCCATTTGTCCAGCCCTTATCACTTTTGAGGTTAGTAGGATGTTCTCAAGCAGAAGAAAGACAAGGTTGAATTTTGATCTATAAAGGGATGGCAAATTGACAGCAAATCATAGCTATACCTACATACATGTATCACACCTCACACACTAACATATACAAAAATAAGAAACACAATAGAAAAATAAAACGAAATCAGATGCCAAATACAATCTGTTTAACAAGTGCCTTACATACCCAGCAAGCATCTCATGGACTAGACAATAGGATGGGTGGTGAGGGAGGCGAGGGCAATGGAGGGATTGGGAAACACAAATCTAGACCCAAACGGTATGGTACAATAAAAGTCTACATCCTAAAAGGCAGACCAAATGGCTGATCCTTCACTAGATCCTTAGAGGGAACACCTAAGCCACAAGACACTGGAGAGGGTATATTAAAGTCTGACCTTAATATCGTCTACAGTCTCTCTCTCTCTCTCCCCCCCTCTCTCTAACACTTTTATATTAGCATCTTTCTCTTCCTTTTCTTGGTGGGCACTGATCTGTAACTCCAAGTACCAGCATGAGGCTATCATCTACAATGAGCTTTTGATCAGAGAGACTTACAAGGTTTCCTAAAAGAAACAGATTTCTAACAGAGTATTTGATGACCCACCAAAGGTTAGTGGTAAGACTCTACTGCTGAAGACACCTTATGTGGTTGACACATAAAATGGGAAATGGCCAGAATCTAAAAGAGAGTCAGTCCCCACACAATCAGTGTGTCAAGTGCCAGAAGATGCTACATGGGCAACTGGGGGAAAATGACCAATATCTGTCCAAGCAACTCATGGTCTAACCTACTTAACAGCAAATAACCTGATGTGATGCTCACACAAGTGCAATAGTGGCACACAGCCACGGTGGGAATCCAACTGCTCTTGATTCAGCTAACTGATCCTCTCAGTGGTACAGGATCCATAGCTGGATATGGGAAACAAGTCCAAACCATATCCAAATACAAACCCGCTCTCCATTATCAATCTATCACCAATCATGTGCTACAAGAGGGCCTACACCTATTAAATTCTCTATTAAAAAGTAAGGGTATCGCTTCTCGGCCTTTTGGCTAAGATCAAGTGTAAAAAGTAAGGGTTACCTCATTTGTCTGGGGCTAACTTATTCTCCATTGGAGAATCTGCTTCTCTTTTTCAGATTGATGCAGATCCTAAGGAGAGAGCCACCCCACCATACCTCAAAAGGGCCCCGGCTGAAACTAAGGAAAATTGATGAAACAAGCAAGGGTGCTGTTTTCTTGGTGAACCAGGTGCCAGCACAAGGGGGAAGGAGACCAACACAGAGAAAAATCAACTTCTACCAAATCAGAGAGCCAGAGCCCCAGAGGCCCCCAACACCTCATCACTGAAGCAGACCAAAAGTGAACCCAAAATGGCTCAGGGAAATTTTGCAGAAGAGGGGGCAGAAAGAATGTCAGAGCCACATGTTGGGTTATGATATGCACAGACATTTATCATAGCCATAACTGAGGGCTAACTCCACAATGCACAACCCATATACCTCAACAAGGAGGGGCCGAGGGAGGGGGCAGGTCACGTATGAGCCTAATAATGGTACCAAAGTGCCTGTATTTGCTGAATACAAACCTAATTAATAAAAACAGAACTAGATAAAACCATTATATATTTACTAGAAAAATGAAAAGACAGCTAGAAATGAAGTAAAATGGTTGATGAGTGCAGCAATTTCAGCCTATTGTGGTAAGGAAGGCAGGATGCAAGGAGTCAGCAAATACCCATGGACTATTTCAAATCTGAGGACATGAACTTCCGTAAATAGAGATGGCCTTGGAACATGCTCCTAGAATTGCACTCTCCTAATGATGATGGCTCCTCTCCAGTTCATCTTAAGCTCCACTTCACACTAATCTCATTAGGAAGTCACACAGGTCCAAGCACAGCACAGCATAGCCAACCAGGATATACAGAAATATCTTAAACATAACCTTAATATAAACAAGCTTTAGTTCATTCCATGACAAGCAAACATATAAGTAATATAATGTGTCATAAATTTATTGTCTTTCAATCTGTAGGAAAGCAAAGGCACACACCATGGAGATGGAGATTCTGCTGCTAGCTGCTGTGACCTGTTTGATTTTGGCTAACAACAAACCCCCATCTGAGTCAGAACTCAAAGAGGTACCAAGTTACTTTGCATATATCTCATTTCTTATTCCATACTATCTCTTTGGACACTTCATATTTTAAAATGTAAGGCTTTATTCATTGGAAAGGTGCTATGAAAGAAAACTTCCTGTTCTGAAAATCTCTCAATCTGCATAATTAAAAAATAATTTTGGCCAATATTTAATGTTTTCTACATGAAACCACAATATTATTTCACATTGCTTGGCTGTAATCTGTAGGAATTACAAACTGTACTGTTCACCAATACCATATTTTTAATCTTCATCTGAGGTAAAAAGAGAATGAGTGATCATAATGGAAGTGGAGAAGGCATATACAAGTTTTCTAAGTGTGCCTTTTCTTCTGAGGATTCAACAGGTTTTCACACCATTTACATAGCAGCAGATAAGTTAGCAACTGTAGAAGAAAATGGTCCAATGAGAATTTCTGCAAGACAGATTGTATTTTCTCACAATTCTGACAAAGTCACCTTCATGTTTTACATCAGGTAAGCAACATATGCCTTAAAGAAAATGAGTGCAATTTTGAATTTTGACATATTGTCAAGGGGGCAATGACACTACTGATGTTTATAAAGACATTGAGTCATAAATATCCATTCATACAGTCAGAGTTTTAGCCAATGCTATACTCCCAGTAACCATGGAAACTCTCTTTACAGTACTTTGTAGTTTTTCTAAAGGATCAGGTAGTTGAAATAAACCACTAATCATATATTTTTTTAAAAAAAATATTTTATGGATTTATTTATTTGCAAGCAAAGAGAGATGGAGAGAAGGGAGACAGACCAGAATAAAGGACACAATTAGGGAATGCAGCTGCTCCAAACATACTCCAGATACATGTGACACTATTGCTGGCTATACATGGGTACTAGAGAATTGATCCCAGGTTGTTAGGCATTGCAGACAAGTACCTTAGCTGCTAAGCTATCTCTCCAGGCTAATCATTCATTTTTGAAGATGAAATAAGATTTTATCACCCGTGAACCTGAAATTTACAATATTAGCTGATATAATAAATGAATTTTTGCACAAAATTACTTTTTGTAAATTTTCTTCTTAGGAAGAGACTTCATGTAGATTGCTTGAAATGTACTTCCTTGTGGAGTATTCTGATGCACCTATTTTTGCCTAATAACTCGATATCATCTTTTAATACACTCATTACATTTCCATGCAATAACAATAATTTTGAATTTTTAGTATATTTAGGCATTGCATTAGTTATATGGATTGATTGTAATAATAAAGGTGGTAAAAGAAAAATTTAAATGGTAGATAAAATTAATAAAGTAAAAGTTGATCAGGCTAACTGCATGCACATAAAAAATGCACCTGAAAAAAGCCAGGAGTGGGATGGAGAGACTGCGCAATGGTTAAGGTATCTGCAAAATATAAAGACCCAGGCTCAATTCACCAGTACACATAGAAGCCAAATGCACAAGGTGGTGCTTATGTCTGTAGTTCAAATGCAGTGGCAGAAGAGTCTGGTGTGCCCTTTACTCTCTCTCTCTTTATCAATAAATAGAATATTTTTAATGCCAAAAGGAAGCATTTAAAAATTATAACATACAGACCCCCATCTTTAGGCACTGTAAATACAGGATTAAATTGTCCAACATAGAATAGAACATCAACAAAAACAAAAGGACAAGAATTAGCAATGAAGTATTTAGAGTTAAGGCACTCTTTAATGTTTAACATGTAAGGGGGCAGTCTTGTAACAACTGAACATCTGGAAAGGTATTGCTCATTTTCCATAGAAGCCATCACAGAAAAGAATTTTCAAGATAAAATCTAATTGAAGAAATACTATCAATGGAATATGCAGCAAAGACTGTGACTGTGAATGTAAATGTATGTATGTGTTGTTGATCAAGGGAGTCAATGTCATTTGGTAGAAGCAGAAGAAAGAGGATGAGTGGATAAAAACACCTAGTAATTTTGTCACATGGGAGGAAGTACATTCATGGCAATTCCTCAAGCCAAAGGAACAGAGAAGTATATAAATGGGAAGGTGAGCTGGAGAGATTTCTCAGTGGTTAACAGAGCTTAGCTACAAAGCATAAGAACCCAGGTTGTATTCCCCAATTCCAAAGTAAACCATATGCGTAAGGCAGCGCATGTATCTGGAGTATGTTTGTAGTGTCTGAAGTTCCTGGTGTACTATTCTTTCTCTATATATATGCTCCTGTCTCTCTCTGTCTGAAATAAATAGGGGACATATCTTAGAAAAGATATATGTAATAATATTTGGAGAATAATATATGTTTGCTGCTCTTCTCTTTTTTTTGGAGGATGAAGGGGGAGTGCCCAAAACACACAATTGATGCTGAAAGGAAACATGGAGCTTACATAGCACTATGTGAGTTTCCATCTCAATGAATATCTGCAAGTAATAAGCAATAATTATTAAGTACAGATATGAGCAAATTCTTGATCTCTTTAGTTGTTTCTCTACTGTCTGTGACAAACATGAGACAAAAACTAATGATGGGAAGAAAGGTTAATTTTGTAATCATGGTTTTAGGGAATCTGTCAGCCATCTAACACCAGCCAATGTGGAGAGTATCGCATTGCTCAAAAAAGTGGCTTGAATTTGGCATTTCTTGGACTCTCGGATGTGCAGATCAAAACGCTGAAGCCTGGAGTAAGAGGTGGGTATAACCTCCAAGGTCTGATGACAAATCACCTGAGGTGATCCACTTTAAATATGAGTGATTTACTGTGCTCATTATTTCAGACACAATCCTCAGCTAGTTCTTCAGAGCAATGATATACTTTACTCACCTTGCATCCCAAACCTCCTCCCATCTTCAAGTTACCAACACTGACAAACACTGTTGCATGTCATATCTGGAACCAAAGCCCTTAGCATATGGGCAGAACTGTGCCAGTAACATCACAAAAATTCCAAGCAATCTTTTTAAAAAACTGAATATACTGTGAAATAATTATATCTAACCAAATTATGAGGACAGTGAAAATCACAGCAAAAGTACCAATTGTGTAATGCATAATATATATCTTCAAGTCATCAAGGCCTTATGGGAGGACAGGATTTAACTGACCAGACAGTTTCCAGGATGACTTCAACAAGACAGGAAAGCATGGCAGAGAAGAAAGCTCTCAAATGTGTGAATGGATGTATTCTGATCACTGGTTGTGCAGCTGGGTTAAAGACTTCAAGGTCTTCCCCACGGAAACGCCTCCTGTAGGCAGGCTTAACCTCCAAAATGTACACCAACTTGGGCTTAAATAGGAGTATTCACAAACAAATGAGTCTAAGTAGAACACAGTACATTTAAACTGCCACAGAATCATTCATGTATATATATACATACATACATACATACATACATACATACATACATACATATATATATATATATATATGAAAAAAAAAATATATATATATGAAAAAATATATATAGATAGATTTATATATATGGAGCATTATATATAGATAGAGAGAGACAGAGAGAGAGAGAGAGAGAGAGAGAGAAAATGGGCATGCCAAGTCCTTATCCACTGCAAAAGAACTCCAGATGCATATGCCACTTTGTGCATCTGGCTTTATGTGGATACTGGGTAATCAAACTCTCCTCATTAGGCCTTCACAGCAAGTGCCTTAACTGCTAAGCCATCTCTCCAGCCTTTTTCACGTTCCACTTATTTGTAATTCCAAGCAAAACGTACATTGAAAACATGAATCTATGGAAGCACTAGAAATGTTCAGGAAATTTTTTGGACTACATATAGGAACCATGTTATGAGTAATATTAGTTTAGCAGAGATTCTCACTGATGGCAGGCAGGATTCTCAGTGTTAGGCTAAGAAGAATTTATACCTATATAGGCATTAGAATGAAAATTGGTAATCATTTAAAATTTGATATCTTCAGTCCCAGGTCTCGTCAAATTTTCACTGAAATTTGTGTCAAAAATACCATCTTATCAGAGGCCACTCATGAAGATGAAAAAGGCACCATCACATATCTGACCATAGCTTTTGGTAAGTGCAATATCTAAACCCAACAAGAAAACACTTGTTTTCTCTGCATGTTATTTAGCTTTTAAGGTATTCCTTGATTATTGTACATTTGGTCCTGTTATATAAATACCTTTGAACATATTTACATGCATTGAATTATCACAATTAATTAAGTGGTTAAAGATATGTTTCCACAGTTAGGGTTCTTGCCTGTAAAGCCTGACAACGTTGGTTTGATTCCCCTGTCTCCACATAAAGCTAGTTATAAATGATGTCACATGCATGTGGAGATTGTTTGCAAGCAGATAGAGGCCCTGGCATGCCCATTTTCTCTCTCTCCTCTCTCTCTTTTTCTTTCTCACTCACTTGCTCACTCTCACCTCTGTCTTTCTCTGCCTCCAAATAAATATAAAAATATTTTAATTATTTAAATTCAGACTGACATGTTCAATTCTAAAACCAACTTACTTCTATCCCTATAAAAGATCTTTACCAAAAGTCATGTTCATATTCATTTTCAAACCAAGTTAGTCCTATAAAGAAAATACTTACTGAGAAACACACAGTACACCCCCTACACATGCTATTGGCATGCAGTAATCACAATATCAATTTAAATTAGTCTAAGTGAAGCTCAGTCTTTATATTGCAAACATCTCAACTGTGATCTTGTATTATCACAAGATTAGGACAAGGTAGCCTCTCGCTAGGTGTACGAAAGCAGAAATCAAAGTTTCTGACACTTGACAGCATTAAATCTATGTTTCGTTTATAACTGAAATGAAATTTGTAGTGCTAATGAAGACACAGGGATTCTCAGAGTTAGCTTTACCAGGCAGGCACAGATCAGGGGGAAGCTCCATAATGACAGAAGAAGCAGAGTCCCCTTTGACAGGACTACATTGAGAAAGAAGAGCCACCACTAAAAGCAAACAAGCACACTTCAAGACCTCAGAAAACACTACCCCACTTTGCATGTCTTGATATTGGAATTCCAAATCCATCCCACACCTAAGGGCTAGAACCTAGGATCTCTCCACAGCCCACAGTGACACCTCCTTTGGCAGGTGGCTAGAGATATTAATTACAGGCTTTAATAAACACTTGAATTGATTGGGGGGACATCTATTCAAACTATGACATCCATCAACGCAGTATTCATAATTAATATGCTTGACGACAGATCAAATAATCTCCCCTCATTTGATTATGAGTTCACAACACCATAGTATGGACTTAACATTGAAGAATAAGGAAAAACAATAAACTGAAGAACTTATTTACAAATCTCAGCTTTATCCACCACCAACTCCTGCATGTGGTTTTGCAAATTTTCAACACTTAGGAGTCTGGAACTCATAGCAACAATGTTGATTTATGTACATATAATGCCAGACATGGAAAAGTAAGAGCATATTAAGTACTCAAAGTACTCTGAAGCTGTCCAATGCATCCAAGCATTGATTAAGTGTAGCAATGGTGTCTGGAGGGAAGAGCTGACAGAGGTGGTGGCATTTGACACATTGGGATGAAACCACACTTGAGAATTGAGGTGGGATTGCAATGGACTTCTCATCTTTTACTTTTCACCATTAAACTAGCCAAAGGAACCAGTCTCAGTAAAGAAATGTATGATAAGTATTTAAAGATGACCAACACCAGACTCATTCCTAAAGAAAATATCCAAGAACTCATCAAATCAGGTATGGTTGCACTAATTCTCACATATGCAAATGATCAGAAAGACAAGCACATTTTTTTTCAATATTTGGTTTAATCTTATTTTCAAATTTATTTGTGTTCATATGAAACTTTACCTTTCTAAAACAATGGATGAATAAAGTTAATGTTTTCCAATTTCTCTCCATTTAACAGACACGTGTCCAAGATAAAGAAATTGATGAAGTGAGTAGATACATCATTGCTATAATTCTCAACATGGATGAATGATAGGCCATGTTAGCATTAGTCGATTATTTTGCAACAAAATATGTTCAATAGAAAGATAGTGTAAGACAGGAACAATTTTTTGTATGTGATTAAATCAGAAATAGTAATATTGATCAATTGCTTAATTTGGGGTATGTAAATGAACTTGATTAGGCAATAATCTAAACACGCTAAACAGTTTGTGAATGCAGTATCATGCACTGATAAGATTTTCATATTTTGAATAAGTTTCAGAAAGGACAAATGTCACTAAAATCTCTACATTATTTTTATGCACATAGAAAATATTGAGTATACATAAGCTTCTCATGTAAGACCCGAGCCTATAAATTTTCCAAATCACTGCTTTGCTGAGCCTAAAATACATTGAAAATGCACATCTTTTTACATGAAATCATTTGGTCGTTGTATGTCAATCCCTTTAGAATCTTTACTTTAATGAGTTTTATTATTATTTTGTGGACACTTAATATCTAAGACAATCTCTGTAGATGACATGTGATTTTACTTTCTTTTCTTTTTCCTAGATGGCTCCAACCTGGAGATGATTGTCACAGCATCTTGATAGGATCAGAATCATCCATGTAAAGGGATTCATATCTCCCTCATGATTTTGCTTTTTGTTCTTCACTTGGTAGTCATGATTCCTTCCTCATGCCTTTCCTCTCAGTCAACCTTCCATGTGCTACTTAGTGGAACTGGCTTTCTGAATGATTCAATAAATTGATTTTGAATGCATGCACACATCTTCTAAAGAAGGCAACCTTGTGCACTGATCACAGAAACAACTTTTTAATGTTAACTGTAGGTGTGCCATAGAATTTAAGATCATTCTCATGAGCACTAACAACAGGGTTTGTGGATGTGTCCAAAATACATAGGATAGCAGTGATTATAATATTATGGAGGGAAATTTCTTACTACACTGCAAATTCTTCATTCTGGGTTTTGTAAGCACTCAGTGTTACTGGCTGGAGGCATTCAAGTTAAAGTTCATTTCCTAATCAACACTATAAAATCCTTGACATTATATGGCTAGGAAACTTACCATTTTCCATTTGATGGATGGTTTTGATTTTAGTGGATTGTATGAAAATGTAAACCACACGTGATTGATATAATTTCAGATATCATCTATGCTCACTAGTGTACTAATAACTGCATTACTAATGATTCATTTTGAGACATTCTCTTGAGTTACATTCTTCAAGTTCTTCAAAATTATACGTATTGTCATAAGTCTAGGATTTCTCTTACTACTCACAAATGCTATGGGTAGGTAGGGATTTGTTTCCCTTTGTGGAAAGACTGTCATTGGAATTTGATGGAGATAACATGGAGGCCATATAATGCTTTGGGTAATACATTCACATCTATGTACTCAGCTGACACAGGAGCATGAACACTTCTCCCACCTTTAGTTGTGACCAATAAATTCTTCATTTTTAGAAACTATTTTTAGTATTTTATTACTATTTGTTAATTACAGAAAGAGAGAGAGAGAGAGAGAGAGAGAGAATGGATATGCCAGGGCTTCCAACCACTGCAAACAAACTCCAGATGCAAGTGCTACTATAAGCATCTCGCTTAGGTGGGACCTGGAGAATAGAACCTGGGTCCATAGGCTTCACAGGCATGTGCATTAACCACTGAGTAATCTCTCCAGCCCCCCCTTTTTTTTCAATAGGATTTCACTCTAGCCTAGGATGACCTGGAATTCACTATGTAGTCTCAAGATGGCCTTGAACTTACAGTGTTCCTCCTACCTCTACCTCTGTAGTTCTGGGATTAAAGATGTGTGCCACCATGCCTGGCAATGACACTTTTCATGGTAGAAGTTAGCAGTGCTTTTGTCTTCATTCATTTATGACAGTGTTGGAAATACAAACTCAGGATACCTCAAATATAATTATCTAACCATGTTCACTCGAGCATCATTCTCCAAAGCCAGTATATGTTGTCAAACAAGTGATCTATCACAGATGAAAGAATAAAGATAAAATGGTTCTTATTCACCAATAAAGAAAAATTAAATTAGTCTTTAGTTACAAAATGACTTGAGATGATCATCATATTGTCATGAAGATAATGAAGTATAACATGGATGAACAAATATTATATCCTTCTTTCATGTCCATTATGAACATTGCCACAACACTTGACAAATTCGTTTGAAATGTCAGAATGTTACATACGCATTTAAAAAGATAAGTATTGGGCTGGAAAGATGCCTTAGCAGTTAAGGTGATTGTCTGAGAAGTATAAATACCCAGTTTTCATTCCAAAGTACCCACATAAGCCTGATGTACAAGATGGTGCATAAGTCTGGAATTTGTTTGCAGTGGCTACACACCATAGTGTGCACATTATCTTTTTCCTGATACTTAGTTAGACACATTTCTCTCAAATGAATAAGTAAAAATAAAATATTTTAAAAAATGAAAAAAGATATTAGTCATCCAGGCAGGGTTGAGATAAAAACTGGTGTCAGACTAAAAGATAGTGTGGAAATTGGGAGTTCTCTCTCTGTGTGTCTCTCTGTCTCTCTATCTTGCTTGATCAATTTGGCCAAGGGTTTGTCAATCTTATGTTTTCAAAGAACCAGCTCTTTGTTTCATTGATTTTTTTATAATATTTTCTTAGTTTCCAATTCATTAATTTCTGCTGTAAGCTTGATTAATTCTCTCCATTCAGAACTCTTTTGGGTGGCATTCTTGTTTTTCCAGTATGTTTAGGTGGACATTCAGGCTATTTATTTGGGATCTCTCTGACTTTGTAAAGAAGGCATTTAGGGCTGTGAATTTTATCCTTAGTACTGCCTTCATTATTTACCAGAAGTTTTGGTAATTTGTGCTGTCATTATCATTCAATTCTAGGAATTGTGCAATTTCTTTTTGATTTTTTTCCATGACCCATTCACTGTATAAAAGTGCATTGTCTATTCTCCAAGAGCTGGTGGAGTTCTTGTTGTTTCTCTTGTTGTTAATTTCTAGCCTTAAAGCTTTGTGATCTGACATGATGGAGGGTGTAACTTCAAATTTACTGATGCTTTCTGCAGAGTGACATTACCTCCCCATAATGCAGGACTCAAAACCTCCATGGGGTTGACCTGTATCCCCAATGAGGAAGTCCTCTCAGAAAAGGGGTAGGAAGGAGGGAAATGATGGTCCCATTAAGTGTTGTTTACATGCAATATATATCTACATCTAATTTAAGAAGAAAAGAATAAAATTGGGGAAATAGCATAGACAAATGATTCTGACACATAGCCTTAAAATGATTGTCTATAAAGAAAAAAAGATATGTAATGACTTTTAACTGCATGTATATATGGAAAGGAAGAGAGCAATGTTCCATTGAGAGTTGTTACTCATCAGACAGAAAAGGGGAAAATAATCATCACACAATTGAACGCCACTTTCCTGACCAAACTCTCACAATAGATTGGTTTAAATGCAACGTCTGTTTGCCATGCTCTCAGGTTACTACTGTTCTGAAGAAATAAAGTTGCATTTAAGGTATTTCCTGCAAAGCCTAAAGACCCTGGTTTGATTTCCCAGGACCCACGTAAAGCCAGAAGGACAAAGGGGCACATGCATCTGGAGTTTGACTGCAGTGGCTGGAGGCGTTGGTGTGCCCATTCTCTCTCTGTGTTGGCCTCTTTCTCTCTGTCACTGTCTTGAATGAATAATGAATACAATACAAAAAACAACAACAAAAAAGAACACTGGAAGTTTATTTACCTGTCTAGAACCATAAAATCATATCTTCCTCAATAAAATAAATGTAATTACAATAATCAGTTCAAGAAAAAATAAGCCAGAAACCTATCAAAAGTTATTATTTCCTTTCTCCAAAATGCAGACGAAAATGAAATAAACATACAACTGGGAATCTTTGAAAGTTTGAAACCAAAGTGAAAAGGAGGAGTGATAAAATAAATGAAAAAGGTATAATTTAAAAATTAAGCAGGAACAAGTTAGATCATTTGCATTCAAATATTACCATAATCATTGATTTCTTTGGTAAATTAATTTACTCCTTGCATGCATACACTGTGCCCTAATGCTTGCGTATGTGTAGCATTTTACTGTTCACAAATAAATGTAGGTAATTCATCCAATTGAAACAATCATAGGAGCTGGGGAGATCTTAGTGGTTAAGGCACATGCCTGCAAAGTCTAACAACCTGAGCTTCATTCTCTAGTACCTAAAAACCCAGATGTACAAGTTAGTACATGCATCTGGATCTCTATGCAGGGACTAGAGGCCCTAGCATGCCCATTCTCTCTCTCACTCCATCTCCCCACCTACATCCCCTTCCTCTCTTTGCAAATAAATAAATAATGTTTTTGAAACACAATTATAATTTCAGAGGAATGTCTCTAAGGTGTCATGAGATATAAACATAAACTTTCCTAAAAAAAAAAAACAAAAAACTTTGAAGTAATAGAATTTCCATGGGATTTAAAAGTTTCTGTGCCCATGCAAGCTGCAATGGTATCAATGGAGTACTATGTTCAGCCACATCCACAGAAAAGCTTTTCTGGCCAACAGTAAGACTAGGGCTGATGTTGTTTCTACCGTCATGTCTGCAGTGTCCCTGAGTCCTGGCAGATGTGATAGTGATATTGCATCCAGTGAGGTGCACTCAACTGTCATTTCTTCTCATCACTTTGTAGTATACTCAGTCTTTCCAGTTATCATAGCCACTTATGAAGAGAAGACTCTCTAGTCAAACATGAGAAGCACACTACTTTACAGGCTGAAACATAGACATAAAGAGACAATTTCCTGGGATCAGTATCTCCATTTACCCAAAGAACAGAAGCTTTTCCTCTGTGGCATTTGGGATCCCAAGCCACAGGTATTTGATTCTGTTTTCTGCACCACACATGAACTCCCTCCCTTTGAGTGTACCTCAAATCAAATGAACTCCAGAGCATGAGCTACTTTGTGCAGCTGGCATGCATGGGTACTGGGGAATTTAAACCAGTTCATCAGGTTTTGAAGCTAAGGGCCTTAACCACTGAATAATCTTTCCAGCTCCTACCATTGCAATTTTTAAAAACAAAATTTATCCTGAGAATAACTGTTTCCTCAGAAGCATAAACAAACCTTCTCCATCATGTTGCCTAACTATATTCAATAATAAACATCAACTGCATTTTAATGATGTCAAAGTGTCATTTCCATGATACACTAGAAAAAAAGGTTAAATTAAGATGATGATATTATAAGTCAAAGGTAACAATGAAAGGAATGAAAATCTGAAGCGGAAGTGAAAGTAAATGAGCGACAGTTTTACTACTACTGTTCATTAAATATTTTAACTAAAACAATAAAGGGTGAGTAATGGGAAAATATTTCCTGGAAATCAGTGATAGCTACATCCACCAAACCTCCTTCAAGGAAGATTGACTAGCTTGAATTTCAATGTTGTAGAGAAAAGCTCAAAATGTTTCAGGTCCATAGACAAATTATCTAGGGTCATCATAGCCCCTTTCTTGTGACCTAGAAATCTGTGGCTGTTCCATTTGGGATGTACAAGTAGAATACCCAGCACCCACCAACTGTAACCCTAACATTGTTTTCAGACAGCATGTGGGGCTACAACAGAGATACTTCACTTAGTTCTAACCCACTCATACGATTTTCACCCCAATTTATTTTAGCAGTACCTTGATATATGGCATTCTTTGTTCTCGTACTATTAAAAACCTCACTGCACTTGAAGTTTAGGCTGATTTTGGGTAAACCTAAATCTGTGCCCCAAGCCATGGTCACTCGTATTTGGTCCAACAATGAATCATCTCTTTTCCATTGGAGATGTGTTCTTTTCATGTTAACAAGTATGGGACCCAATGTAAAGCTTCAATTTTCACAAGAGGAATCACCCAGTTTTGACAACAGGAATCACATAGATTGGCAATTGTCTACTCACCTGGGACCCATTATGTATCTTATAACTCTATCATGAGACAACTATATCTAAAGTAAAGTTGGGGAGATTTTTCTGTGGTTTTTCCCTTTCTTTTATGGTTGATGATTCAGTTGCTCATTCTAATTTTTTCTAAAAGAATCTTCTCTGTTGTATACTTTGTTTTGTTGTCATTTGGATTAAGATATTCACTTTGTTTGCTTAGGAAGCATCTTGGATTCTCGTGATTTGGTTTGCTTCAGTTTGACCTAAGAAATTTGAAAGCATATTGATTTCTGGTCATTCAGCTTGGAAAATTGTTATTGTTCATCACATTCTCTCCTATACCTTTCACTATCCAATTCAAGGAAGGAGAAATAGCTTTACAGAGTTTATTTCATTAACTGTGTTTTTTATTGCTAGTAATTCTAACTGGTTTTTCTTTATTATTCCTATTTTCTTATTTATGTCTAGTATTGACCTCTTTATTTCATTAAATTGAAGTCCTGTGTCTTCTTTGATTCCTTTGATTTCCTCCTTGACTTTTTTGAACATATTTATAATCATTCTTTTGAAATTTTTCTCAGGCATTTCTTCTAACTCATTCCCGCTGGAGGTCGTTTCTGATGCACTAATACTTTTGGGGGGATTTATAATGTCTGGATTTTTGGTGTTTCTTGCGTCATAATGTATATATTTTAGTATCTGGGATTATTTAATGATTGGATTTTCTAGTTTGCTGGATATTAGAGGTATCAATCCATATGATGTTACATATCTTCATGGTAGGAACTTCAGGCACTAGGTGTGGCTCTTAAGGTGCTCAGAGTATCTACAAAAGTGACCATAGGTGTTGGGTTTGGCTGCTATGAAGGTATTCAATACAGACAATTTTAACTAAACAATGTACACTTTCAATAAAAAACAGAATAGGGTATTTATCCAAGAGTAGGCATTATTACAACCAGCTCCTCTATCTGTCCCTTAGGCTGTGTGCTGACCCACCCACTCCCTTAATCCTGACAACAAGGGGATTAAGATTTCTGGTCTGTTGACAAGTCAGCTTGTGACCAGGTGAGACCCTTTCTTAATGTTTAACAGAAGAGGAAATGAAGCCACTATAAATCAAGAAGCAACAAACAACAAGCCCAAAATATAACTTATTTAAGAATGGCAAATCTGACCATCCATTAGATTTAACATGTAATTTATCCTGATATGGAAGGTGCAATTAGCACTTCTGGTTCAGGCTTATGTACCAGGTTTATTAGGAGGGTACTGACCTGGTGTAATCCCACTTACATTTTGGGATGATTTTGGCCTCAGTTATGCGGCGCTCCTGCTTGGGTCCTGCTGTCAGTTCTAGTAGGCGTGGCTGGGTCACTGAACTGCTTTATTCTCTGGAGCTGGGCACTGGCGGTGGGGGAGGGGAGGCTGCTAATGCTGCTCTAGTTCTCTCAATGTTCCACCTGTTCTACCTTCTGATCTGCTCCTCCATTGTTCATTGCCGTTCTCCCTTCACATTTCTTGAGTTTGTGGAGAGCTCTGGTGTGAGTGGAAAATCCCTTCACCTGGCTTTTCCTGTGGCTCATCCTGAGCCTGGCATTTGCGGTCCCATGGACTTAGCACTGCTGCTCCAGGAGTCAACCACTGCTGCTGAAGCTGCTGCTGGAGGTGCCGCTGTGGTCCTGGGGACTTGCTCGAGCTGCTTCTGCCAGCCTATGTGGGCTCTGCATGCTCTGGATCTCTCCTACTTCTCCGCTGACATTTCAATTTCCTATACACCTCAGTTTTACTAAAAAGTGTGTGTTTTGCTGTTTTTTTTTTTTTTTTTTGGCTTTTCCCCCCTTAAGCTGCTTTGGTGTGGTACCTACACTTCCATAGTAACTGGAAGTCCCCAGAAGGAGAAATATTTGGATGAAAACTACCATCTGGTACTTCAGCCGATTTAATGTTTGCTTACCTTTGAAGTAGTTTAAAAAAAAAAAGGCGAATGGAAAATTAGTATATTTAAACTAAATTATAAAAATATATGACAAGAAAATCTAAGTTAAAAGATGTTGAAAATTATGGAAGTTATAAGAAACTTGTACGGATTACGACATAATTAAATAAAAAGTGGACAAATATAGTAATTCATAGCTACCCTCATATATGATTTTGTGACCTCAATTCTTGCAATCATAACAAATTATGTTCTAAAGAAAAGACTGGCCTACCACAGTTTAGAATGAAATCAAGCATGAAACAGAGTGAACAACAATTGTCTGATTCTATTTGATGCAAGCAGAGAATGGACATCACCACATCTTTACTGTAGACTCTCCAGCAAATGAAGTACTCTGAGCTTCTGCTGAAGAGGGATACAGGCAAGGGCAAGATAAGTATCCTATTGCTGGCAGCTCTATCCTGTTTCAGGTTTCATCTCATTAGATTTATGAAATCTCTTGGTCCATGTGATTTGAATTTTAGTATTTAAGTCAGTTAGAGTGCCATCATTATTCTTGTACCAATTTCAGTTATTGCAAAAAATGTTCATAGTTAGTATTGTATTACATTAAGTCTACTATTTCATGACAATAAGCTCGAGTGCTTTCACAAAGATGTAGACTGAAGATATCAATTTATAAGTACAACTTAGAAACATAAATCAAATGACAGTGAATAAAAACAAGACAGGCATATATTTAGAAAAAATAACAATGGGTTCTTACAATATCTGATGGTATGAATTACAATGCATTCACACCAAGTCTGTCAATACATAATAAATCATACCTAGATTTCATGTCTATGGAAATATTCCTAATTAGATTAATAGTTATCCAAATTTTCCATGACATGTTATGTAAAACACTAAAAGGGATTCCCTTGTGATGTATATGAATAACTGGTTTTGTGCTATTAATGTAAAGTATATTCTACATAATATATTGCTTTTAAAAAGTGAGAAAGAGGCCGGGCATGGGGGCACACACGTTTAATCCCAGCACTTGGGAAGCAGAGATAGGAGTATTACCATGAGTTTGAGGCCACCCTGAGACTACATAGTGAATTCCAGGTCAGCCTGGGCTAGAGTGAGACCCTACTTCAAAAAATCAAAACAAAAAGTGAGAAAGAGGGTTGAGAGATAGCTCAACTGTAAAGGTACTTGCCTGAAAAGACTAAGGACCCAGGTTTGATTCTGTAGAACACATGGAAAGAAAGATGCACAAATTTTTACATGAGTCTGGGTTGTTTTTTTCATGGTTACGATGTCCTGGTGTGCTGATTCTCTCTCTCTCTCTCTCTCTCTCTCTCTCTCTTTCTCTCTTGACTAAATAAAAAATATTTTTAAGTCTAAAAGGGTTACAAGAGATAAAATGGGCTCAGTGGTTCAGGTGCTTGCCTGCAAAACTTGATGACCCAGGTTGATTCAAAGGAACCAACACAAAACCAGATGCATATGGAAGCGCAGACATTTGCAGTTCATTTGCAGCAGGCTGAAGCCCTGGTATTCTCTCTCTCTTTCTCTCTCTTTCTCACTCTCTCTTCATAAATAAATTTATATTTTTAACTTTTTAACATTCATAAAGGGAAATGCAAATGTAGAGTCATATATAATATCAATATCAACAATGCTTATATCATCGCAAATGGTGAAAATTTGTTCAGATTAATAAGATTTAAAAAAAAAAGATATATATTGGGCTGGAGAGATGGCTTAGCGGTTAAGCGCTTGCCTGTGAAGCCTAAGGAACCCGGTTCGAGGCTCGGTTCCCCAGGTCCCACATTAGCCAGATGCACAAGGGGGCGCACGCGTCTGGAGTTCGTTTACAGAGGCTGGAAGCCCTGGCGCACCCATTCTCTCTCTCTCCCTCTGTCTTTCTCTCTGTGTCTGTCGCTCTCAAATAAATAAATAAATAAATAACAGAAAGAAAAAAAAAAACAGATATAGAGTCTTGAAATCAGACAGTCACTTTGGAAAGGGTCAGTTGTTGTAGTGAAATAGTCACTGGTCTGTGGCCTAATGTGTCCCAGAAGACATGATTGGAAGGGATGCTGTCCTTGGCATATTTCATATGGAGTGCATTCTGTCATGTGCATGAACTAGTTTCCATGTATTTTAAGCTTCAGTTACTATAATTTCATTAGTCAAAGAAAGCAGTTCAACAGTAACTTGAAACAAAGATGTACTGAAAAACCAAGAACAAATAATCAGAGTCAACCATGAGATTATTCCACACCAGAAAACAAAGAAATGCGATTGCAGTACATTGATGATTTTGCAAAGGACAGAAACTGTGCTATGAAGAAATCATGAGGGTTGGGATAAGAAAACATTTATAAACTTGGCTATGTCTACTCAAGTACTTCTATTAATAGCCATAGAACACCCAAACATCTGAAGTGAGAAATAACGAAGAAATAGATCAAATCAATTTAGTTCACACAGTGGATTCCATTTTGTATGCTAGGTAGAAGGGTTTTGTTACAATTCTACTATGGAGAGCACTCGTAAATTACTCTCAGTGGTCTGTCAACCTGAACTCTGTCATTAATATAAGAATTTTTAATTGTTCTCACTTTGCTACAACCAGAGTAGATAGAGGGTCTCACTGGAAAACCCACGGAAACAGTTGCTTCTCTACCTGGATTTTGTAATGTGGGAATTAAAATAAACCATGTGAGGTTTAAGGGAGGAAACTAGGTTCTGGGTTGGTACTGGAGGACAGGGAGTAGATCTCAACATTTTATTAGCACATTCAAAAGTGGGTATAGCAGTGTGAGGCTATTGGTTATTCAATAAACGGATCTATCCTGTGCTTCTGTGCATGTCCTGAAAATCCAGGATTTACAATCATAGGGCAGGAGTATATCCACAGTTTCATTTGTCCTTTGTATGATAAAACGTCTTTGAAAAGTACCAGTACATAGTACTTCCCCAGATCCTCAATCGGGTGTCACACATAGTCTTCTATTTCATTTTACAACCCAGGACCTTCCCCAAGCTTCAAATATTCAGAGGGCCTTGGGCACTGATTTAATATTATCTGCATCATCCATACACAGCCCTTAGTACCCTGGTAAGCTCATCTTCCCATATAACCTGTGAATCACCCCCAACCAGCGCCAAAGTTAATCCCCATGGAACCCCAGCATCTCACAGAGCTGAGTACTTCCACCAGCCCTGTTGTTTCCAGAATTCCAGCAACATTACATCAAACACAGTTCAAATTCACATTTTAATGTTTATTTCATGCCATGTAATTATTACCAACCGCCAGTGTGATGATAGATTCTCTCCCTGTCCTCTCTTCCACTGGCATCACTTCAGAAAACCAGTACCAGATTCTGAAATTCAAGGATTTGACCTTTACCACTTTTGCTCAAGAACATTGCAGGACTCTAGTTATAACTCAATGCCCAATGCAGCAACATACACTTCCCAGTGTCACACACTTACACATAAATACAACACAATCCCATGAGCATTTCAGCAACTTATATTGTCCCTAGATAGACTCCCTAGCAAACCCATGTGACCTACAGAAGTATACCAAGCCCCAGTATCAATCTGGAACATGATACAAGTCTGATATAATCCAAGGCTAATTCTGATTGTGGTCGTGTCCCAGTCTGGAACCACTCAGCCCAGATACAGCCCTAAGATTCCTATAAAATTCCTACCTCTGCCCTCTGATCCTTGGTATCATTCCTGAGACCAAGAAGCTTCACTGAAGCATACATTAAGGATCATGGCCTTTCCATCCCACCCTTGGTTCTATGCTTAGTGTTACGCACATACACCTGTCACCACACTGATATAATTTCACAATAATGTCATGCCCCTAGCCTCCACGATCATCCCATTGCTCTTAGAACCCACCTAACAACCAATTTCTCTAACACTCTGGTGTCCATGTGATCCTAGAGTGACATACTAACCTCTCATCCACCTGATTACTGTGTTATCATCCTCTAGTACTAACTGAATTCTTAGCATCCTCTCTAATGTCAACCATCCAAGTTGTAGCTCTGTCTCCCCACCACAGCACCACCTCCTGACGTTGATGCCAGTTCTATGGTCAACTTATAACCAGCCCCTCAACTGCCATAATTGACCCCAGAGCTTGGTTTCCCCTGTAATATAAAACAGCTAATGGATTTACCAGAGTTTATCTGTATCCCCTGGACCATGTCATTGTGATAGTGGATATGCATATCAATACGACACTTCTTTTCTAAGAAAAGCATCAATTCCCAAATCTCCATCAGCTCGGAATCTTGCATTCAGAACACCAAATTTCATGAGGGACACCTAAAAGAAACCACCATAATCCATCCCTGGCTCCCATAAACTAATAATGAAGCATGATACAAAATGCAATGCATTCATCCAACTTTAAAAAGGAAGTGACATGATGGAGAGTGGGGTTGTGAAGGGGAAAGTGAGTCACGATGGAATTATCATGGCGTATTGTCTAATGTTATGAAAGTTGTCAATAATAAAAAATAAGAAAAGGTCCTGCCACATGGTGAAGGCAAGGATAAACGTAATTAAAGATAGCAACCTATTTTGTCCAGTAACATAGGTGTTATTACATTGCAAGGCAATGGACAAAGTAGAGCAAAATCAACTAACAAGTGCCATAAAGATTGAAGTCTCCTAAACCCACATCTGTCTTAGGTTCTATCCTTCCAGTATAGTGTAATTAATTGCAACAATGCCATAGCCCACCCCACCCCCCTTTTTTAATAAAAACAACAATAAAACTTGGGAAGACTGATCTTTCTAAGAATAAACAGTTAAAGAAACAGCACCATATTTTACAAAGGTAAGGTAACTCATAAAAACTGTAACATAAAAATGTATTCTTAAGAACAAAAATGTAACAAGAGGAAGCCTGACGTGGTGGTGAATGCCTTTAATCCCAGCAATCTGGAGGCAGAGGTAGGAGAATCACTGAATTCTAGGCCACCCTGAGACTACATAGTTGATTCCAGGTCAGACTGGACCAGAGTGAGACTCTAACTCAAAAACCAGTGTTAAGTATAACTGTGCCCACCTAAAACATTCATAGTCAATAAAATTTATCATACTAGATAGACTGCTTTTTAATATATGTATCTGAATCCTTAGTACTAATGTCCTCCTTTGTTGAAAGTCAAATAGTGCAATGGTGCTTGGTGATGCACAACTAAGACCACTGACTCACAGAGTACTGGGTAAAAGCCGATGCATTGGGCCACACTCAAGAGGTCAGGATCTCTGACTGCAGCTCCTAAATTTTAGAGTGTCAGATTTTATTGGAAATAACCAGATGATGTTCACAGTAACAACAGGTTGGGAGTTAAACCACATAGTTGCATACTGTTAAACAAGGGGGCCTATTACAAGAAGTCACAAAGTTATGTAGGTCACATAGGGGGACTGAGACAAGAAACATTCTATGTAATCACAAATATATTTAGAAATAGAGATACAGGAAGGTCATGTTACATTGCACAGAGGGGTCATCCCATTCCTGGGTAAGAGTAAACACCTGCATTTTGCAATAAGGCCTTTGCTAATGATTCCTGGAACAACTACTCCTCCTCCTCTTCCTTCCACTTCTTTTTTTCTACAAAGTACCAGGTTTTATTTTATTTTATTCTTCTGTCAATCAGTAACAGACAACAGTGAGAGAGGAGCTACAGAATGGAGGGGAGCAGGTGCTGTGTGAACTCCAATCAGAAAGGAGCAGGAGAGATGGCTTAGTGGTACAGGTGTGTGCCTCCAAAGCCAAAGGACCCCGATTCAATTCCACAGAACCCACATGAGCCAGACTTACAAGGTGGCACATACGTTTGGAGTTCGTTTTCAGTGTCAGGAGGCCCTGGCGAGCTGGGACTCCATGACTGAGGACAGAGACGGTTGGAGAAGGGATGGGAACGGCCAGCTCTCACGGGGACCTTACAGGGCTGGACCCCAGTGAATTCAGCACGGAATGGATGATGGTCTAGCACCAAGCCAACTCCACGGAGCAGACGGCCCAGCCACGCCCACGCCCACCCAACTCACCACGCCCAGCCATGCTAGATCCGCCCACATCAAGCTGGAGCCACTTCCGCCCAGCCGCCGGACGCCAGTCACCAACATCCGGCCCCCACGTCCTTACCCAGATGTGGCAAACCACTGCCTCGCCTACCATGGCCGCTCGCCCGCCAAGGAAGGTCGCGCTGAGCGTGGGCGGCCGCTTCTCGGGGGCTTGCTTTATGGTCACTCCTCTGCCGCGGAGCCCCGCCCCTCTCTGTAGAGTCACTTCGCCTTTCGCGCGCGCTTGTGACGTCGCCCGTTCGCGCGGAGCCCCGTGCGCGCGCTTCTGACGTCACCCGTTCGCGCGGAGCCCCGTGCGCGCGCGCTTCTGACGTCACCCGTTCGCGCGGAGCCCCGCCCCTCTCTATTGAATCACTTGGGCCAAACATGGTAATGGGGCCTCCTCAGCCTCTTTCCGTGCGTGACAGCGCTGCTTTCTCTCTAGCCCTGCTGCTTTCCTCCACAGCTGCTGTCTTCCATGCCTCCAGGCGTGTGTAAGGGCTGTGCGCGACCTCCACCACCCCCAGCCCTGATGGGTCGTGTGCAGCACTCTCCTCCCTGTGGGGCCTTGGGCTCCGTGACCAATAAGGATGTAATGAAAACATGGGCAGGTACAGCCTGGATGAAAACAGATACTGGTTGTCCAGCCTCCCGCAGTGTGAGAGATATACCTTATTTATGAGCGGTCTATGACTGTCACAGTAGGTGACTTCACTAACACAAGTGAGTGGTCGGGCTTACAGTACTGAGGCATCAAATGCTGGAAGCAAGACTAGATGTACCAATGCAGAGTCTAGGTGACGATATTGGCAGAGTAATCATTTCTCAGTTTCAACTGGATCAGCATGTCAATTCAGCAATATGAACATTTTATTTGTGTGCAAGTTGGAAGACCATCCCAATAATGGGAGACTTCACTTCATAGCATGACCTGTTCTTGTGGTACTCACCTATGAGTATGATGATCTCACCAAATGAAAGTCTCATTGGAGGACCCAAATGCTTCATATTTTCACTCTTAAAATGTTAAAATTGCTTGCTTCTTTCTCTTTTCTATCCTGAGTTGCAATTCCACATTTCTGGTTAAAAATAAAATAAAACTCAGCTCCATTCCTTCTCTCAGGATTTCTGCTCAAGGGTTTCTCATGAGTGTTCACGGCCACCATGGAATTGTCTGGGAAATTACAATGAGACATAAGGAAAGAAAAATACTAAAAGAGGGAGGATTTCTGTATTCCCTTCCCATGCATTATTTGCCATTCTGTGCCTGCGTAATTAATACAAGATTTTTTCCTTGAGTGCTCATGGCTGCACTACAATGCCCACTTCTGGGAGTGATGGATGAAAGAAAGGGAAATTAATTTAGGCTGATAAAAATCCTGGCTGGGTATAGTGACACACGTCTTTAATCTCAGCACTCAGGAAGATGTAGGAGGATTGTAGTAAGTTCAAGGCCAGGCAGAAACTACATAGTGAAATCCAGATCACCTATGGCTAGAGGCCCTACCTCCGAGAGATGGCTTAGCACTTGCCTGTGAAACCTTAGGATTCTCGTTCAAGGTTGGATGCACAATGTGGTGCATGAGTCTGGAGTTTGTTTCCATTGGGTGGGATGTGCCCATTCTCTCTCTCAAATAAATGTACAAATAAAAACTTCTTGTCTTCTTCTCAAATATGCCTGTTGGCAGATATTTCTAGAATCCTAAAATTGTTGCTTTATGCCATTTATCCACATGTATATGTACAAGTCTATTCATATCTGTGTGTGTGTGTGTGTGTGTGTGTGTGTGTGTGTGTGTGTGTATTCATTAGCTGAATGCTTGATCACCAGTTGACAGATATTTGGGAATTGGAATCTTGTTGGACGTGTGTTTTTGGCTGTGGGCACGTGGGTGTTAAAGCACACTCTCCCACTTCTGTTGTACAATTAATGTTGGCCAGGAGGTGGAGCCCAGCCCCTGCTCATGCCATGTTTTCACTTCCATCATGGAGTTTCCCCTTGAGCCTTTAAAACAAAATAAACCCTTTCCTCCCACAAAATATTCAGCTCCTTATATAGAACAGAATATCATATTCATTTACATTTGTCCTGCAGGGCCAAGTTTGATTCCCCAACATCCACATAGAGGTGCAAAGTGGCCCTTACATGTGTGATCCTAACAAACCTTTGACAACAGGAAGTGAACACAGGAAAATCCAGAAGCTCAGGGGCCAGCTAGGTTTCAACTAAAGAATTAGCAAACAAAAAAACAATAGGGAGACCTTGTCTCAAGCAGGGGTAAGGGAGATGACAAAGACCCCAAGATTGTCCTCAGACCTCCACATGTGCACTTTGCCCTCCCACACTTCATACATATCTACACATAATTATAAAAACAAATCAAATTTTCCTTGTGTGGTAGTTTGAATGGATGTCTGTCCTCTAATATATTCAGGAACTTATTGAATTGTGTAATTTAGATCTGCAGCCTCATGGCTGGAAGAAGTGTCACCGTGGGACAATATTAGGGTCCAGCCCTAAAGGAGTCTGAATTACAAACTCAGATATGCAGAGTGCCTGACATCTGCCTGTGTTCCTGAAGTGTGCTTGCTTATGGTGTAGTGGTGGCTTTTGGCTTTTCTTTCTTTCTCTTCTTCTTCCTGTTAAATGAAGGTCATTATAGAACTTCCACTGGATCTGTAGGCCTCATATAAATTTCCTTTCTCTCATTACTGTGCTTGCTGTGGAAGTTTATCCCAGCAACCTGAGGTTGATGGCTACAGAGTGTTTTCTCACCACTATATAATGTAAAGTTATTGTTAGGTTTTGGACCATTTATAAAAGGAGACTGGTCTTGGTTCTTAGAGTACAGTTTGCACAGTTTTGGCTTACAGGAAAAGGAAGAACGAAGAGTGAGAGGAGGGGAAGAAAAGGAGAACAAGGAAAGTAAGGGGAAGAGGAGACATGGTTCTTTATTTAAAGGGAGAGTAGGATGTGAAAACAGACAAGGGAGGGGAGGAAGAGCAGGACGGGAGAGAGTCATTTTGTGAGAAGGAGAAAGGAAGTTAATGAAGTGGGAAGAGGAGAAGAAAAAGGAGAAATTACAAAGAGGAGGAAGAAAATAAAGGAAGAGCAGGAGAAGAAAGGATGAGGAGGAGGAGAAAGGAAGAGGAGGAAGAAAAAGAAGAAAAGGATAATAAATGTAAAGTAGGAGGAGAAAGAAGAGAAGGTAGAGTAGAAAGGAAGAACAGGGGGAGAAAATAAGAGGAGGAGGAGAAAGAAAGGGGGAGAAGAAAGAAGAGAAGGAATAAGAGAAAGGAAGAGGAGGGGAAGGGTGAGGAAAAAGGAAAAAGAGGGGGAGGAGAGAATGGGGAGAGGTAGGGTTTTCTGCGTGCAGTTTGACAATGCATGCCAGGTTGTACTCTCTTCCATAGACTTCATGTAGTTACAACAGGTACATGAAGCAAGACAATCATCCCGTGATGGCCTGAATGTAAATGTATATCCTCCAGACACTAAGGTATTTTTTTCCACATTCATTTGCCAATAAGAGAGGGGGATATAGGCTAAGAGTGGGAGATGTTGGTGGAGATACACAAAACTAAAAATGGCATTCATCGGTACTATAGAAAGCTACTTCTTCCTTAAACACTTAAAGATATTAATCTGAGAGAGAGAGAAGAGAATGGGATGCCTGAACCTCTAACCACTGCAAACAATCTCTAGATATATATGCCACTTTTTTCATCTGACTTTACATGGGTACTGGGAAATTAAACCCATGTTATTAGGCTTCGCAGGCAAGCAGCTTAAATGCTGATTCTTCTCTGTAGTCCCCAGATTCATGTCGTTTTGATTAAGCTTCTTACTTGATCATTAGCAGGCAGAACCCTGCTGGAGAAGGTGTGTCACTGGGGGCTGATCACTGTTTAGTCCTGCTAGGTACATAGAGATCCAGTTTGGGCTGTGACTGATCATGTTTGCTGTTGTTGGTTTTTCTCTCTGCTGTGGATGTATGCTAAAGTGGGCCAGTTTCTTCCAGCACAAAATGTTCCCCAGAATCTGTTAGACTTAAATAAACCCTTTACCTCCATAAGCTGCTTCTGGTCAGATGTTTGCCTCAGCAGGGACAGTAACTGCGAAAATTCATTTTTTCCTTCCTTGCTTCATTCTTTCCCTTCTTCCCTCCTCCTCTCTCCTCTTCCATGTCTTCCTTCCTCCTCATTCTTACTTCTATGCTCCATTGTGGCTTTTCCTTACATACTCTATCCCTTTCTTTGATTCTTCCGCCCATCCCATGTCTCAAAGAAGTGAACTGATGTTAAAGCATAGATAAGAGTGTAAATTGATATGTGAACATTAGTGCCAAGAGGCTAATGGAAAATTTTACATAAAGTGCACCATGAACAACACTGTTCACCTGAATTTTATTGGCTTAACATAATATATTTAAGACAAAGTTTCATGCCTCTGAAGTATGGGTACTTCACAAAGTTTATTTTAAAAATTTGATGAATTTTCATGAAACCCAGTGCAAATCTACATTAAATTGAAGCACAAGAATAAATCACTCAATGTTGCACTTAGTGTAACATGTGCAAAAACATCTAATATATATTCTTTACTCAGATTATAGTAAAGGAGTGTGTGTTATGAATTTCACTATTTTGAATGGGAAATGAGTTTTATATACCAATGAATGTTAGTCTTTATCATTTTTAGGACCAAACACACACACACACACTCACAGGCCAATTTTTTTTTTTTTTTGTAGGTTTTCCCAACACATCTTTTTTTTTTTTTTTAATTTAACTTATTAGTTTTCATTTCAGTGAACACAGGCAGTTTGGTACCATTATTTAGGCTCATCTGTGATCTACCCCCTCCCATTAGACCCTCCTTGTTAATGAAAATGGGTCGTGCATTGTGGAATTAGCCCCCAGTTATTAGTATGATAAATGTCTCTGCAAATCATGACCCAACATGTAACTCTGACATTCTTTCCCCCCCCTCTTCCACAAGATTTCCCGGAGCCATGTTGGGTTCATTTTTGGTCTGCTTCAGTGCTGAGCTGTTGGGGGCCTCTGAGGCTTTGGCTCTCTGATTTGGTAGGAGTGGATTTTTCTCTGCGTTGATCTCCTTCCCCTTTGTGCTGGTATCCGGTTCACAGGAAAACATCACCCTTGCTAATTTCGCCAGTTGTCCTTAGTTTCAGTTGGACCCCTTTTGAGGTATGTTGGGGCAGCTCTCTTCTTAGGATCTGCATCTATCTGGAAAAGAGAATTTTGTCCTCTGTTAAATTATTATGGTGAAATGCTAATCCCTAATATTTTAAGATGTGACTAGTTATGGAGGTGACTCCATATTTAAAAAGGTAGTTGAGTTAAAATTGCAGTCATTAGGGTACGTAAGGAATCTAACACTACTGGTGGTTTTTGGAGAACAGGAACTTTGGGAGCAGGTATGTACACAGTGAGAATATCATTGAATTATGGGTGCACCATCTCTAGCTAAGGAGAGTGCCCTCAGAGGAAGTCTCTGGGGCTCCCAGACCCCAGTGCTATAGGAAAGCAAATTTCTGCTATGTAAGCCATCCAAGCTGTGGTAGTTTTATGCATGAGCTCTAGCAAAATAGTGCACAGCCAGATTTGTGTGCGCCTAGATGAACTAGGGGATGCATAACCAGCTGGTTCTCCCCAAAGATTTCCTAGTGTGTGTTTGGCTTATTGAGTTCTACATGTCTTCACTTGACATCTGATAACTTGGACTCATGTAGAGTTCAAAGGGAGCATGCGTACCTCAGGTGTGACAACAACAGGCACAGGTAGTGGCCTCTGTCATTTTCAAGCACTTTGAAAGACCTGCCCATGCTCTTTCTGGGGGAAGAGTGCCATGTGGGCAAGTTAGACCATTTATGGTATCATTCCTTGCATAATGTTCTTAGGGTTGTCATGAAGAAAGACAGCTGAAATGGCTCAAATAAATACTTATGACCATTCACCCAAACTAACGAAGTTTGCTCTTCCTTCCCTTCTTGGATTCACAACAATTATAGCAAGTGGTAGCATATGAAAAACCATCCCCTCAGTGGTTCGAGACCAATAGCTGGAGCTGGGAAACAAGTCAGAACCATACCCAAACATAAGCCTGCTCTCCTATATCAAGCTACCATCAATCATGGGGTACAAGAGGGCCTACACCTATCAAATTCTCTATCAAAAAAGTAATTGTTATCTCAATTTTCCGGGTGCTAACTTACTCTCCGTTGGAGAATCTGCTTCTGTTTTTCAGATAGATGCAGATCCTAAGGAGAGAGCTGCCCCAATATACCTCAAAAGGGGCCCGACTGAAACTAAGGACAATTGGCGAAACAAGCAAGGGTGATGATGAACCAGATACCAGCACAAAGGGGAAGGAGACCAACACAGAGAAAAATCAACTTCTACCAAATCAGAGAACCAGAGCCCCAGAGGCCCCCAACAGCTCATCACTGAAGCAGACCAAAAATGAACCCAACATGACTCATGGAAATTTTGCGGAAGAGGGGGTGGAATGAATGTCAGAGTCACATGTTGTGTCATGATATGGAGAGACATTTATTGTACCAATAACTGTGGGCTAACTCCACAATGCACGACCCATTTACATCAACAAGGAGGGTCCAAAGGGAGGGGGTACATCATGGATGAGCCTAAACAATGGTACCAAACTGCCTGTATTTGCTGAAAATAAATAAATTAATTAAATTTAAAAAAAAAGCTCGATTACAAGGAGAATTTTGTCCCTCCCATTTACTGAGGGATTGACTTGTGATATTTTAATTCTAAATTGAAGTTATGTCCCCACTTAGCCCCTAACAATATATTTATACCAGGAGTAGTTAAACCTTTTTTATAACTATGTGAAGATGGTACTATTCAAATATATGGTATGTTTTAGATACAGAAAAAAAGTGGGGGAAAGAATCTTTATGCCATACTAGGTGTCAAAGTAAGAAATAATTCCCCTGAATTTGTTTGCTTTCAATATACCGTCTTAATGTGAGGAAATCTTGCAGTGACTTGTAACTTTGATTAAGGCCTAAGGCAGTATAAGAAATGCCATCCTTAAACAGAACCTTAAACGTATGGAGACAAGTAGGAGGAAGTATCTCACTGTGGACATGCCCTTGAAGAGGACCATCTTTCTCTCTCTCCCTTTGCTTTATGGTCAACATGAGTTGAGAACCTGTGCTCACCACACAGTCTCCACCATGATCTTGCCACATATTCAAAGCTATGAGGCCAAGAAAATAGGGAAGACAACCTTTATATATTTTTGTTTATTTATTTGCAATCAGAGAAAGATAGAAAAGAGAGACAGAGAATGTGTGCCCCAGGGCCTTCAGCTACTGTAAACAAACTCCAGATGCCCCTTTTGTATCTGACTTTATGTGTGTACATGGGAATTGAACTCAAGTCTTTATGCTTTGCAGGCAAGCACCTTACTCACTGAGTCATCTCTCCAGCTTGACTATAACCTTTGAAAGTATAATCTAAAATTCATCTTTCTCCTTATAAGTCGATTTCCCCAGGTATTTCTTCACAGCAGTTCTGACTAACACTTGAGGAAAATGGGGCTAGTTGGCATCACACCTATGTATCTATCCTAACTTGCTGTTCAGGAAACACATTTAACAACTGTGCCCCTCCAGAGAGTATCTCACCATTACAACTTTACATACTGAGACCGAAGTTGGGTAAATTACCTCATTATAATCCCTTAGTTTCTACTGAAAGCCTGAATGTCCACCTCCTGAAACACTTTCAGTAACTGTGCTCCTCCAGACTATCTCACCATTATATTTTACATACTAAGACCTGAAGTTAGGATAAGTCAGGTCAGTGTAATCTCTTAGTCTCTGCTGAATACCTGAATGTCCAACTTGCAAAGTCACAAGACTCCTTTCTTCATCGCATCACTTCTGGTTCAAAGGTATTAATGAGCTTGTTTTCCAGTTAAGAACCAGAACTAAAGCGCTTCGACGGGACTGAGGTGTTCCATGTTCTCTCTGACTTTCTGATTGGTGATACTACTACTTCTTTCCATAAATAAATCTTGCATTGTCACCTCCATCGGATGACACAGTCAAAGAGGACTCTATTCAGGGCCTCAGCTGTATTACTTGGACTTTTAGACACCAAAACTGGGAGCTGAATGCATCTCTGTTCTTTGCAAAGTAAATTGACCTCAGATGTATTTTCATTGTAACAACTAGAGACAACCCCTATAGGGGAATTGAGCTTTGGCCAATCCTTCCACACCTCCCTTTTTCCTCTTCCTTATCACCCATCTCTTCCCTCCCTTCCTGTTTCTTCACTCATTCTTCCATCATCTTTTCTACCTTCCATATTATTAACAAATTATCACTTTCACAAATGTAAATGCATCAATACTAAATGCATTCATAAACTCCTGGATGCTTATGGAAAAAAACATTCTGATACTGTAAAATGAGCAGGTGAAAATTTGTAGCTCCAGGGCTAGGGAGAGGTGGCTCAATAGTTACGTATTCTTCTTGTGCAAGCATGAAGTCTAAATGGTGCCCATGCCTGCCAGGGTTTGCATGATCTGTCCAGATCCCATGTCAAACAGGTCAGCATTGTCAAACGGAACTGTTCCCAGGCCCATGGCTGCCAAAGAACCTACATTATTCAGAGCCTTCCTCCAAGCTCTCAAAGAAATGAAAGGAGACTTTGACCCAAAATAAAATTAGAGAGAAGAGAAATGGAGTGGACACCAGATATTTGGTGACCATGTGGGGTGACACAAAGTCACATACCTGTACATAAACTATACTACACTGTACTCACTATCCCCTCTCTCTCTCTTACACACACACACACACACACACACACACCAACAGAATAATAGCTTTCCTTTAACAAAGACATTATGCGGCACAAGGGACTTTGTGCACGTGAGAGTTTAAAATAATGCAGAGAAGTATATCAAGGGTGTGCAGTGGCTTCTGCAGTGAAAAGTTAGAATCAATCATCTGTTTTTGAACTCTACAAATCTACTGCCAATCACTGAAATGAGAGGAGCTGAAAATGATGTGTAATCATGTGATGTGCAGAAAGCCAGCCATGCATGGTGGTATACACCTTAAATCCCAGTACTTGGGAGGATTGCATTGAGTTCCAGGCCACACTAAGACTACAGAGTGAATTCCAGGTCAGCTGATGTGTAGAAGAATGAAAGATGATGGAGTTGGAGTGAAGTTAAGCACATCATTTACCATTTCATTGTTGGGACCACAGACCTGTGAACTGGTTTAAGGCAGTAATTTTGGCCCCCATTCCATCACAGTGGGAATTCCCTGATGAAGGGAGCTTGGATCAGCTGTTCACAGCGAAGAAGCCAAGACAACGCATGCTGCTAGCAAGTGTACCAGGTTGGCTAAGCTTTCCTAGATAATTGGGTCATATTTACAGAATTTTGAAAAGTTGGAGGAAGTCTGGTAACCCAGAAAGAATACCAGGAAATTTTGGTGGAGCATTTATTCCTTTTTCTTTAAAATTGAGAACTTCAATATATGAACATATTGCATATTGGTCATGTTCCCATTCAGTTATATTCAATATTCCCTATCTCCCACACACACATTCCCCATTCCACTTAGGTCCCATCCTGTGGACTATCAGTGTTCACTGGAGGGTCTTGAATGCATAAGTCATTGCTCAGAGTATATGTTTTCCAGCTATACTACTCAACGTGCTGAAACCACAGCCCATGGTGTCTTTGGCAATATGGATTTACCATTTAGTTCTAGAGACTAATCAAGTGCTTTGGAGTGGGTTGAAATGTTTTGTGGAGACTCATGGCCCTTCTTGATCAAAAGCTCACTGTAGGGGCTAGCCATGTTTTGGTACTGGGACTTAATAGCTATGGCCTATGGTTTTATGGTAAAACTTTCTCCACCCCTACACAGTGCTGCTCTCCAGTCTCTCTCCCTCCCTCTCTCTCTCTCTTTCTCTCTCTCTCTCATTTATATCTTTTAGCTGATTAACAAAGAAATAGCTTTCCATAGTACTTATTCATGCCATCTTTAGTTTGTGTATTTCCACTCTCCTCTTCCCCGTTAACCTATCTCCCCCATGTTTTTTGTTCATCATCTTACATCTCATTTCTGTCCCCTCCTCTAATCCATCCCCATTTTTCCTCTCCCCAGGTGTCACTCTAGATTGCTAACTATTACTATTCATGCCCATTACAACATATAAACAAATCAAACATCTTCCATGTCACGAGTTTCATGAGAGAGGACATGTAACATTTGTTCTTTCTGATCTTGAGTACCCCACTTAGTACATTTTTTCCCCAAGGAACCATTTATTCTCAACATCTTCCTCGTTCTCCAAAATTTATAGCCTCCAACCATTTTCAATGCCTAGAACCTGGTGTCCTTCTAGAATACCCATGTTGCTATTTAAATCCAAAAGTGACCATATGACAAGATGCCTCTTCGAGCATTATGGCCCTTCAAAGGAGCTCACTTGAAGTAACTGGCTCTTCTTTTATTCTACCTGAGAACATATTGACAAACTGTACTCTTGGAATCAAACCGCAGTGCTGTCATGTTCTGTAAGCACCGTTATCTTAGATTTTACCAACCTCCATACCTAAGGGAGGCAGATTTCTATAGTTTATAAATCATCCAATAGTGGGGATTACACCAATGTAGACGAGTTTATCCAGCCACTTCACAGGTGTTTGCCACAGACACCTGCCAACCATATCTTCTCAATAGGTAAGGACTGACTAAGCTATTATGAATGTATGTTCCATGATCTTACTTTTGGTCCTGGAAGACTAGACTGGAAAAGTTTTAACATAGACCAGTATACAACAGGGAGAGATAGAATGAAGCTATCTCACCACTCCATGACTTAATCATCTGAAGAATCATGCAGAAGATCATGTCCTGTGTCTACAAATCTGGCACAGTTCATAAGCTCCCATGGAGATTTATGAAACCATGGTACACTAATTTTGTGGTATTTGTGGTAGCCAATTATTAGATGGCAGTTTGTTCTGACAAGTTACTGATAGTATTTATTTCTGTTGGTCTAAACACACCCCTCTCGGTAAACAAAGTTTAAAGTCTAAAAGCCACTGTGATGAAGGTATAGATATTCGAGTTGTTCAGTAAAGATCTCAGAATTATGTTTTATGGTTACCCCTGCCCCATAGTAAGGAAACCTTTCACGGTGAGCATTGCTGGTTGACTCGCGCCACCTCGTGATAAGAATTGTGATTGTACTGGCACTTTCATGAATGGAACAAAACATCAAGGCAAATATCTGAAGCCAGGAGAATCAAAACTCAGAAGTGAAACATTGCCCAGATATCACATAGAAACCATGCAGCAATCCCACTCCTGCGGGTTAACGACACATGGTTGAAAAGCCTTCCAGCCTGGACTCAACCTCCCAGTGTCCACGTAAATTCAGATGCATAAATTGGCATGCATCTGGAGTTCCTTTGCAGTGGTATCTGCCCTGGTGTGCCTGTACTCACTCTCTGTCTGTCTGCCTCTTGCTGTTTGCCAAAATAAATAAGTAAATAAGTAGAATATTTTATTGTGCTTATTTATTTTTTGACAGAGAAATGATGGGGGAGGTAGAGAAAGAGAGAGGATATGGGCACACCACTGCAAATGAACTTCAGATGCTTGCACTCCCTTGGGCATCTGGCTAACGTGAGTCCTGGGGAATCAAACCAGGGTCCTTTGTGTTTTCAGGTAAACGCCTTAGCTGCTAAGCCATCCCTCCAGCCCATAAATATATATTATTTATTTATTTATTTATTATATTATGTTCACAATTTTTATTAACATTTTCCATATTATAAAAAATATCCCATGGTAATACCCTACCTACCCCCACACTTTCCCCTTTGAAATTCCATTCTCAATCATATTACCTCCCCATCTCAATCATTGTACTCATCTTCTCATCTTTTCCTTCCTTTCTGCCTGTTCATCTTCCTCCTTCTCTAATAATTATAGAATTATAATCACTTTCTCCAGAGTTCACCCCACTAACTACTTCTATAGAATGTGATCAGAGTCTCATTAAAATTGTTTGTAAACTTGGAGTGAAGAGATAGCGTAGTGGTTAATGTGAAGCCAAAGGTTTCTGGTGGGATTTCTCAGTATCCACAAAAAGCCAGATGCACGAGGTGGTGTGTAATTCTCGAGATCATTTTCAGTATCTGGAGGCCCTGACATGCTCATTTTCTAGCTGTCTTCCTTTTATTCTTGCTCTGTCAACATAAATAAATAAAATATTTTTTAAAATGTTAGAGAACTTGAGGCCTTAAACAGCTTTTATTTATTTATTTATTTATTTATTTATTTATTTATTTATTTATTTATTTAATTTTTGAGATGAGGTTTTCACCCTAACCCAGGCTGACCTGGAACTCACTATGCAGTCTGATCTTGGAGATCCACCTGCCCCTGCCTATCAAGTGCTGGGATTAAAAGTAAGCACCTCCCCACCCAGTTTCATTTATATATTTTTTTTTTATTTTTTATACCTTTGTATATATGTGGAGAGTACATGTATGTGTGTATGTATGTTCACATATATGTGGGTGGACACGTGTGTCTTAGTACACCTGCAGCGGTCATAGGATGACCTTGGGTTTCTTTATTGATTTATCCCCAACTCATATAAGTATAGCTTGAACCCAGAGCTGATATATTTTATTTAGCCAGGCTTTTCCTGTCTCTGTCTCTCAGGCACTGGAATTACAGGTAGATCACCATGCCTGGCACTTATAGTGGTGCTAGGGATCTGACTGCCAGTTCTTACCCTTGCAAAAGAAAAGCTTAATCCACTGAGCCATCTGCACTGACCATATTTAACACCTCAGAAAGAAAAAAACTATTTTGAGTGATCTTTTGGATATTTATTAGTTTTTTTTTCTACTCCCTTCATTTCAGAATTTATCTATATGAAAAAGAACTGAATTTATAGGGGACAAACAACTTAATAGCATGAAGTGGGTATTTTATCCACCATATGTAAAATTTAGGCATTTAATTAGCTACAAACAAATGGAATGTTGCTTTAAAGCAGGACGGAACATGAAGAGTTTTTCACACAGGTTAACTATGTATTGTATTTTCCCTTCTTTAAAGGCAAGAGTGACCCTTGGTGGTCAGTTATTCAAAGTGGCTCAGTAGTTTCTCAAAGTATTGGGCAAATTTGTTTTGACACATTGTACATCACTCATATTAGTGTGACAAACAGAATGGGATTTCAACATGAAGCTGCAAAGGCAGCTGTTGGTGTGTCCATTACCTTCTCCATTAACAAAATCCTAATGGAACAGAGGGAGTTCTTTTCTCTGCAATGAAGAGTGAGTTTTCCCACAGCAGGCAATGTTCCACAACACAAACGCTCACTTGTGCTTGTCTTCAGAAGTATGTCTGTTGTCTCCTAAACAGACTGTTTAAAAAGCACTAATTAGTTTTTGTAATGTTGCTAGCAACTGATCTGGTTCATTTCCCAATGCTGTTCACTCTCAAGTGTTAGAGTTCTACTTTTCATACTGTTAACTACACTCAAACAATAAAACTGTGCCTCAGATTTCTATATTTCATGATTATGTATCAGAATTCTTCATTTCTATATAGAGCCCTTGAAGGTGGTCTCTGGATTTAATCTCCCATTAAGTCTAATGGAAGCACCCCAATTCTGCTGTTCTTGGAGCAGCGTGTTTTTTCTGGGGTCAGTTCAGCGGAAATGCCCTGAAAAATAGGTCTCCCTGTAGAACTGTATATCTTTTATTTATGGATTTAAATCTGCACCTAGTTCTTTAGAATCTGTCCCTTTGGAAAGACCAAGGTCAAAATAATATTGCCAGCTTAAATTCCACTTTGAACAACAACAATAAAGAGTATTTGTCCTTTTCTGTGCCCTCTGTTGAGAGTCACATTGAATGAGCACAACCCTTACCTATCTTTGCTGGACAAATTCACTAAGGCTATTGCTCAATGAATGTCCTTCCTCCACTTGCCAGTCACACTCTGTGAAGACTATTTATGAATAATAGCAATATCTACACACATGGTCCAGAATATACTCAACTTATTTCTCAATGTAGGGACATCCATACATTGCTGGGAAGAGACTGTGAGAGCAAATCTTATTTTTATGATTATGATTATGATTATTACTATTATTATTATTAGATATGGGCATATTTGTATGTAAACACATGTTGGTACCATCCTTTTCCTCCTCCCTCTCTCCTTTTATGAAGAGACCTTCCTCATTGTAGATACAGGTCTATCCCATGGGTTTCATAGATCATGCATTATGGGGCAGTGGTCAATTATGGGGAAGAGGCAGTTGCTTTGTGCAAAATGTCCCAACTGTGGCTCTAACAATATTTCTGCCTGCCCTTCTGCAAATTTCAATGAGAATTTTAAGTCTACTTCAGTAATGGGCACTTAGGAGCATCTACATGTCTAGTTTAGTGGGTGTTGCGTGTCCTCAGTATCTTTCTACATCACCCTTGTGCTGATATCAGCCTGAGAGTGTAACCTTCTTGCTCATTTCCCCAATTCCTTTGTGGTTTCAGCTGGGGCTGTGCTGGGGTGTTTATCCCCTCACATCCAGTTCCCATCTCAAAAGAGAAGCAGATTCTCCAACGGAGAGTGAAGTTAGTGCCAATTAAATAGGATAACCATTATTAATTTAGTGAGGATTATAAGCGTTTAGACACTTTTATAGTATATGGTTAATGGGAGCTTGACAATGGAAAGCAGAATCATCTGGATATGATTATTATTTGTTTCCCAGTTCCAGATATGGTTTCCTTTCCACTGAGCAAATCAGTTAGCCAATCCAAGAGCATTTGGTTACCCACCATGGCTGTATGCCACAATTGCACGTGTGTGAGCATTCCCTCAGGTTGTTTGTGTCTGAGTCACTTAGACCTTGACTTGCTTGCACAGGTGTTGGCCACTTTCCCCGGGTAGCTCATGTAGCACCTTCCAGCACTAGTTGGGCTAAGTATCTGAGGTCTGGCTCTCCTCTGGATTCCAATTAGGTCTCTCCATGGTTCATGCCAACAGCAATTGGTGTCTTCAGCAGCAGGGTCTTACCATAAACCTCTGATGGGTAATCAAGTGCTCTGACAGAAGTCTTTCTTATTTGTTTTGGAAGATCTAGTAGGTATATCTGATCAACAGCTCACTGTGAATGTAGGTCAAATCCTGTTACAGGAAATTACAGGACAGCACCAAAGGAAAAGAAAAAAAAAATCCAGAGAAAAAAGAAAAACAATAGAAATTTGAGGTTAGGATTTATTTCACTCTGTCCAGAACCCTTTGATTCGGGTGGTCCATCTAAGTTTTGCTTGAGAGTTCCAACCTTTAGTCTGATTCCCAACATATAGGATTCTATGGAACCAGTTCAATTTGGGTTCAGATTTTGTGTCAACAGCTCACTGTGAATGTAGGTCAAATCCTGTTACAGGAAATTACAGGACAGCACCAAGGGAAAAGAAAATAAAATCCAGAGAAAAAAGAAAAACAATAGAAATTTGAGGTTAGGATTTATTTCACTCTGTCCAGGACCCTTTGATTCGGGTGGTCCATCTAAGTTTTGCTTGAGAGTTCCAACCTTTAGTCTGATTCCCACCATATAGGATTCTATGGAACCAGTTCAATTTGGGTTCAGATTTTGTGTCCTTCCTAAGCCCTTTCCATTCCCTTAAGCCATACCATCCCTGTTGTCCAAGCCTCAAGATGCTTTTCAGGTATGTCAGCAATTTGAGCTGATCCAGGTTAGGAACTTCAGATGGGTGAGATCATGTGGTGGTTGTCTCTGTGATTGTGTGAGCCAGTGGTGACTAAGAATTTTCTCAAGGAGGAGAATCCTTAAACTTACCCATAAGTTTCTGTGACATCTATTTCTCCAATCTGGCAATTCAGGGCTGGAGAAATGACTTAGTGGAAAAAGGTATTTGTTTATAAAGCCTAGAAATTTGGGTTTGATTCCCCATGATGCATGTAATGGCAGGCACAAAAAGTGGTAAATTGATCTGGAGGTTGTTTGCAAGGCCAGGATACCTTCGTGTACCCATACACACACAGATACACACACACACACACACACACACACACACACACTTTCTATCTTGCTGTTGTTCCTCTCTGCTTTTTTCCCTCTCAATTAAGTGAAAGGTTGCTTTTTAGTTTTTAACTGCTCCAATTTATTCCGTTTGCTGGTAAAAGCTTACTAAGGCTATCTCTCAGTACAGGTAATACATACATGGGACTAAGAGATATAACCCTCAATAGACACATGGGGGAATCATCTGATAAGAAGTGCCCTGGATACTGATTAATGGAGCCTAACCCTAAATCATTTAGCTCTGACTTGCAACTCCAAGTTCAAGAAATATGTTGCAAGCCATGTTGAGCTGTTGATCAAAGAGAACTACGTGGTACCCAAAGCAAGACAGAGTTTTTATTAAGACAATACTTTTACCCGTTTGGCATAGACTTTGGAAGCTATTTTTCAAGTATGGCAATTTCTACTCTTCACTTAAATCTTTTTCTTCTGGAAGCTAATTTCTATACTTGCTGATGAGCATGTCCTAAAGCTTTCCTCAGGGATAACAATTCCTGACCTTTCTGCTAAAAGCCATGAATTCCAATTCTCAGTATGGGATATTCCTATACTTTCTGCTCATGGTCTGCTAAGTCTATTTATTAATGAGGTTCATCCCTACACTTGCTGAACAGAGACTTGAAAGACCATTTCTCATGAAGCCATTCCTACATTTACTCATCAGTTGCCAAAACAATTGCTGAAACTATTTTTCAGTGAGGACAATTTCTACTTTTGCTGACAGAGTCTATAACATTATTTCTCAAGTATGGAAATTCCCACGGTCAATGAAGGCAATCTTCAAACATTCCCATGACTAAACTTATTTTCTGAGACTTTTAAGGCTGTTTCTAAATGATGCAGTTTCAGCACTTACTGAACCATGTCTACTAATGTTTCTTCTCCATGGGGGACTTTCCAGCATGTGAGGGGACAGTGGAGAATAAGGCTATGTCTGAATGAAGACAATCTTACCCTTGATAATCAGAGTCCACTAAAGCTATTTCTCAATAAGATAAATTCTTATTTTTGCTGGCCATAGTGTAATAAGTCTATGTCTCAATGATGGTCACACATACACTTGTTTTTCTTATCCTACTATGGATATTCCTGAGTGCAGGCAATTCATACACTTGCTGGCCATTGGATACAAAGATTATTTATCTACTTTGGCCATTACTGCACTTGCCTTTAAAGTTAACTGACATCATTTCTGGATTATGACAATGTCAAACTTTCTCATCACTCTGTGAAATGGATTTCTCCTTCTGTGTACTTCTTGTTCTCGTTAGTCAAGGATAACTAAGTTTATGTCTACATGATGGCCATTCTTATGCTACCTGCTTAAGGCCTATTATGGCAATTTAAGAATTAAAAGTCTTATATGCTTGTTGTTCTTACTCTCCTTTGCACACTTTCAATGAAGGATGTGTATGCAGTTGCTGGTTGAGGCTAAATGAATCTAATTCTGAGGCTGAAGTGATGGCTTAGCAGTTGAGATGTTTATCTGTAAAGCCTAAGAAAACGTTTGATTCTTTATGGTCCCACATAAGCCAGACACACAAGGTGATGCATGTGCTCATACCCACAAAGGAGCACATGTCATACTGTAGCCAATTGCCTTGGCTAAGACCCTGGTGTGCCAATTTTCTCTCTCTCCCTCTCTCTTTCCCTCTCTCTTTCTCTCTCTCTCTCTCTCCATCACTCTCTCTTGCTTGCTATCTCATATAAAAAGGCCAGTCTGTTGAGCTTGCCTAAAAAAAGAAAGAGAGACAAATATTTAATTCTCAGTGGGAATATTTCTACACTTGTATATCTGAAATTACAAAGTCTATTTCTCAAAGAGGGCACTTTGTACACTTGCATTTGAAGATTTTTGTTAAGGCAATTAAGTGCATCAGGTACCTCTAACACTTACTGTTCAGACACTACTAAGCCCATTTCTAAATGAATGGCAATCATTCACTTGCTCTTCAAATCTACTAAGGCTATTTTTGACTGAATCAAAAACTCCACTTACTACTCCAAGTCAGCTAAAGATATTCAAGGAGTTTTATTCTGTATTCACTTATGTTCATCAAAGTTATTGACATACAAATGTCTTTTGTCATAGTTCTTATTGCTTATGATTGTGTCATAATAATGGTGAACTTGTTTATTTAAAGGTTATTACACAGTTTATATCTTTTTGATGTTTTAGAGTGAATTATGAAAATATGTTCTTTTTTTGAGGGAGGGATAGAAATAGACACAAAGAGTGTCTGAGAAGGAGGGAATGGGTGAATGAGTGTCCCAGCGATTGCAGTCAGTGTGAACAAACTTCAGGGACTTACACACCTTCTTGGCACATGATCAACGTTTTGTGCTTGCATTACTCTGCATCTGGCGTCATAAGATATGGATATTCAAACATGTGTCCTTAGGCTTTGCAAGGAAGCACCTTAACCACTAAGTAATCTCTCTAGCCCAAAATTATGTTCTTTTGAAATAACTTTTTACGTTTCAGCAGTGAAGAAAACTTTTTCTTGTTTCTGTTTCAAAAAGGATTTTCTTTAGCTAGTTCAATCTTGTTAACTTTAAAAAAGTCTCTACAGTTTCCTCATTCTTATCCTTAATAAGCTATTTTAAGACATTTACATTTATTGATAGTGTTCATTAAATCATTTTTCTTATAAGACTAACAGTTTGGTAAGTGTCTCTTTATATTAATAAAGACCTCATGTTTTCACGAGGTTTATCACAATTAAGTTCTTATTATATCATTTATTTTCATAGTTAGACATTCTTTTGTTTTGAGCATGTTATAAGAGAATAAAGCTTGGCTTGACATTTAGGACCATTTGTTAATTTCTGCACTGACCTATTTGTCTGTTTAGCTACTGTATTTGTGTCCATTGCCAGCTTTTTCAGAAGCATTGGCTAGGAGAGCTAGGGAAGCTTGTTATATGGAACTTTTATTTGTGTGTCCTGTTGTGTGGGTTGGCATACATGCACTGTTTCCTCGTGTATATAAATGCAATAGAGCAAACTAGTGGTGTTTTCAGCAGCAATATAGGGTTTTGTTTTCTTTTAGTGACAGTGAATTATACAATTAGATAGACGGGCTGTCTATTGAGCCCAGGAATTTCTCCTCTGTCAGCACCTTAGCAGTGGGAAAACTGGGATGTGTGGAGCCACATGGTTTTTACACACATGCATACAGTTATGTTTTCTTTCTTTGCTGCCTATGAACAATATGGAATCTAATGGGTTTCTACACTTTTAATCATGTTTATTTGAGGTTGGGGCAATGGCTTAGTGGTTAAGAAATTGTCTGTGCAGCCTACGGACCCCAGTTCGAGGCTCAATTCACCAGGACCCACATTGGCCAGGTATATGAGGAGACTCACACATCTGGGGTTAGTTTGCAGTGGCTGGGGGCCCTGGTGTGCCCATTCCTCTCTCTCTCTCTCTCTCTCTCTCTCTCTCTCTCTCTCTGTCTCTCTCCCTCTTTCTCTCTCTGTCTGTCACTCTCAAATGAATAAATAAAAATAAATTTTAAAAAAGAATGTTTATTTCTTCGATAAACACTTCTTTTAAAAAACATCCTGGGCCTAATTTTTGTTTCGTAAATTTTTATTTTGGGTATAAAATAGCAGTTTTCATAAATCAACTTTAAAAAGTTTTTAACTTCATTGTTCATTGTGTCTTAAGATTTTTACTGAATGTGATTTTAATCTTTAAAAAATTCTGCATAATCATGATATGTGAAGAAACCAATGTAGATGTCTACATACTTAATTTTATGATGGGTGGGAAGATATTGGCCATTTCTGTTTACATCTCAAGAATGTTTTCCATTCAGCTTTTGAAACTCAATTAAATACATGTGAAATATGAAGTAAGAAATCAACCGTCCTTGGTGAGTTATCTTTAGTTTTGTTTTTGTTTGGTTTTTGGAGGTAATGACTACCTCTAGTCCAACCTGGAATTCACTATGTACTCAATACTGGCCTTGAACTCATGATGATCTCCTGTCTCTACCTCCCAAGTGCTGGGATTGGAGGCATACAAACCACATCCAGCTTTGAGGTTTTTTTGTTTGTTTGTTTGTTTGTTTGTGTTTTGAGGTAGGGTCTCCCTGTAGCCCAGTCTAACCTGGAATTCAGGCTGGCCTTGAAGTCATGGCAATCATCCTACCTCTGCCTTCTCAAGTGCCCCACCACACCTGGCAGAGTTATCTTTTTTGAATGTAGCAACATGCTAAGTATTAACCTCTTTGTCATATAATCCACACACTTCCTTATTTTCAGAGAAAAATGTGACAAAACACAGATAATGCTATTTATTCAAAAATTGGCATATTTTTCTACTTCAAAATTGAGTTGATTTTATCACCTACTTTTCCACCAAGAAATATGACATTTCCAAAACAAGAAGGCAAAAAAAAAATATTCAAATTGTGACAAAGACTCTAAGGTGGGGCCTGTACATCTAAGTTGCAAAACTAGATTTCTTTATTCAGAACACATTGACAGGTGCACGAAACCAAGCCATTTAATCACAGAGAGGGTAGTAACACTAAAGATCACACACACACACACACACACACACACACACACACACATATTCAAAGCAAAGGGAAGTACATGTACAGGTCAGAGTGGGTGAAGGATCAGAAATACTCATAAAGATGAGAGTACAATCAGGAATAAAATATGATTACAAGTCTGTTGTTTTTTATTCTGGTTCCAGACAGCCAGTTGCTGCAGAAGCACCATGAATCTTCTTATAACCTGCAGAATTATAAATGATCATTATTTACACATATATGAGGTGATATTGCAAACATCATCAGTGCCAGGGTATAAGGAAATCATATGGATGTTTTTTGAAAGGGGTGAGAATGAATGAATGAATAAATTCTCACAAATAACAACTCAAATAAACAGACACTGATTTATGGATATCAAGTATATTTATACTGGTATATTTTACAGTATCTTTTCTTGTCATCATAGAAGTGTGAGATCCCATGTATATAGTGATGTCCCAAACTCATACTAATTATATGCACATCCAAGCCACACATGGCAATAATGAGTCTCACTGAGATATTGTAGATATGCTTTCCGTGTGATTTCAGCATTCCCAAAAGAATTCAAATGCTTAACAATCATATTTCAGATTTCATTTTCTTACTAAATTTATTAATTTTTGCTTCAGTTAAAGAAACTCAGTATTTACCCTGGACTGATTTAATATTATGGGAATTTAAAATATTGCACTAATACATACTTTATCTCATGCTTTTGTATGAATAATTTTTGTTTTACTGATTTGAATTGACTTCACATGGTATTTAAGTTGAACATTTCAAGAGTAATGAGGGCCATGTTCCTATTTACACAGTCAATATCTCCATTTAGGACAGGTGTCTGTAAAATACAACAACGAGAGGAAAAAGTGATACTGCATTCACCTAATAACCAAGATATCTTTAATCACCACCATTTTGAATGAGAAATGGCTTTCAGAAGATGACAGAGATTTCTTTAAACATTAATCTTTGTGTTCCCTACCTGGCACAAGAGTGATTCACCTGTCTTGGTGACATCCAGGATATTTTGACTTGGAATTTTCTTCTCACTAGTCAGCTTGACATACTCTTCTTGTGTCTCTTCACTTATAATGTGGCATTTTGCTCTGTTTCATAAGATAGAAGTCAGAAAATATGGTCTCTAGAGACATTTCTGAATACAAAACCTATCCTAATTTGTAAAAAAAAAAATAGATTGATCAAGGTTTATTCTCCACTAGTACATCACATCACACCTTCTGTTCATTACCCTCTTCATGTTGGTAATGCAACCCAGCAAGGGCAATTTAATGGGAGATTGACTCATACATTCAGGATTATCTCATTTTTCTACATTTTGGAAAAGTAACATGAAAGTAATTTCTTCTCTCATATCTGTACTTCAAAAGGAAGGGAATTCTGGAATGTACATTTGGAATTTTGTGATGAATAGATCTGAGTGTATCTATTTTATCTCAATATATGATGTAGAATGTACTCTTTGCACTTTCTCTATGCAAACAAATGACAGAGGAAATCACCAATACTGCACACATAGTGCATGAATCCTACTATGGTTTTTTGTATATGTTTTACAGACAATTCCTGTGCCTATACACAATACTCTGATGTTGTCATCCTCCCATCACCCTTTCTCTCCCTCCTCTCATATCTCCTTGTTCCCTGAACCACTAATTCTTTACAAGTTATTTCTATTTATTGTTATATCTTTATTTTCCCTCTTTTTCTCTATTATCATCAACAACAAACAAAAGGTATCAACAAAAAGAGAGAATTACCTATTTTCATAAAGTTATGGCACGGTTTTAAGACATATGTGAACACGTTCCTATAGCAGGTTAAATTGTGAAAAAAAAAATACATGTATACTCATTCCCAAAATACAAAACATCATATTTTCTCCAACACAAAATCTTTGTCTGAAAAAAAACTTACATTCATCCTAACTTGGAAAATATGGCTGCATATTGGACCATTAAAAACATTTTATTTAGGCATTTGAAATAAATGGAATGAAAGACAGAGAGAAGAATAGAGAGAGAGATTGAGAATGGGATTCCAGTGCCTCCAACTATTGCAAGTGAACTCCAGATATAACCCCTAACCTCTGAGTCTGGATTTATGCAGGCAATGGGCAATAAAACTTGGATCCTTAGGCTTTGTAGGGAAGTGCTTTAACAGTTCAGCAATCGCTCCAGCCCTACTCGAAAATATTTTTGCGTATTAATTAATTTATTTATTTAATTGTTTACTTATTTGTTTATTTGGCGAGGTATGGAGTTGTATGCCTTTAATCCCAACACTATAAAGGCAGAGGTAGGTGGGTTACTGTGGGTTCAAGACCACCCTGAGACTCCAGTGAATTCCAGGTCAGCCTGGGCTATAGTGAGATCCTACCTCAAAAAAAATCATTAATGAATTTATTTTCTTATTAATACATTAATTTGAGAATGAAAAAAGAAAGGACACAGTTGGAGAGAATGTGGTTGGGCAGTGTTTACTCCAAATCCTGATATTTTCTAGGAATCATCAAAGTATCTAAGGGTACATTTTCAATTTTCATTAAAATTACAGTGATTTCATTAAGTCCAAGGATTTCCCACAAATTCTAATCAAGCACATGCAAAAGCCTGAAAGCATGGAGGACATAAACTGTCATGTGTTAATCACATCACATCCCATAATGAGGATCTTAGAATTTCATTCCACAGATTTCCCACAAATTCTAACCAAGCACATGCAACAGCTTGGAAGCATGGAGGACATAAACTGTGATGTGTTCATCACATCACATCTCATAGTGACAACCTTAGAATGTGATGTAAATCATAAATCCTGGGGCCTCTGCATGAGTTTGTATTATGAGGATTTGCATTGTTCTTTTGCAACTGGGAGTGAGAACAATCTTAGGTTTAATGTCTTGTGCTATTTTCCACAACAGTATGATGCTAAAACGCCAAAGTCAATATTCATTATAAACTTAAAAATATAAGGTCATAGTAGATTTCAAAGGGCTCTAATATGTTTCATATATCTGATAATAAGTGTCTGTATCTTTTGTGATGATAATTGTATGATACCACAATGAGAACCTTGTGAAAGGGTACTCCAAAATGGAAGGGTAAAATTCAATCCATTTTTTTCAGAGCACTTTGAAAGTAGGATTTGGAAGAAGCAGCAGAATTTATTGTTGATCTCAGAAACCATTCATGTGAAATTGAGAGCCAAATACCTTTTTATACTTTGAGTGAAGTCCCTTCACCTTTACACACACAGTATTAAGAGCTGTAAGGGTTTGTGCAAGATTACAGGTGTGCATTCTGACTTATGGAAAGACAATACCAGCAGATTTGAATTATTATACCCACATTTGTGATGACCAACGTGACGGAACCAGACACTTGGGGAGCTGTGATATGAGTTATCGAACTTCCATGTGCCAATGAGATTATCAACAACAGTACTTGATGGTTTAGCCCATATAAAGTGAGCTGGATGACCTGGAAGAGTGAGAAACAACAAAACTCTCATGTGGTAAGGTGCTTCTGTCGAAGACTGACTCAGAGAAACAGATAAACAACATGACCATGAAGTTGAAGGCACTGCAGAGTTGGTTTCATGTAATCACCCTAAAATATCAAATACTTACTAGAATTGCTGCCCTGTAGATATATAAGATTCCATGCTTTGAGTCTGTATCGGTGGCACTCGCCATCTTGCCTATAGGAAAATTATAGGAAATACATCAATTAATATAAAACATAACTCTGAATGAACCAAAAATTAAAAAAATATATGTGCTACCGTTATTATGCTGAGAGTTAAACTCACTCTGACGGTTTTAGTTTTATGCCTTGTCTTCCTTTTACATTACAGAGTTCATAGCAAATTATTCACAGATTTCTATGGATTTGAATCTGGGTCAGCATGCTTCACCTTGGGGGTGGGGAACAGATTGTGTGTGAAATGAAGCATATCGTTCTGAGAGGAGTGTCTGTGACCCATGATGACCTTATTTGTGAGAAAACAACTTAAAGTGCAACTTTTTTTTCCTCCCTGGGTTTGGATTGTATTACCTTATTACAACAGGAAGAATTTTTTTTAAATAAACTTTCCTCAACCAATACTCATAGTAATAAATGGAGGCATATCTCATACTCAATTCTAAGCAAACTCATGTGAATTAGTACCACCCATTCATATTATTAAGAAAGTTTTGTTTTTGTAATTTCCTAATTATAGTCATCCACTACATCCTGCAAGTGTATAGTTATATCATCTTTCATCTTTGGTTCTTCCTGTTCTCATACTTTCTCACTTAATAAATACAGCTTTCAAAAATTTACTACTCATTGTTAATGTATTGTGTTTCCCTTGAATCTTGAGAACTATCTTCTTTTACATTAAACCCTAATATGAGAGAGGGAAGTAGTGTCTGAATTTTAGCTTACTTTTCAAACAATTGAAATTCTGCCCACAATGGTTCTTTCCAGTGTGGTCCTGATCTTGTCAATTTCGTTCTGCATGTGGGTGTGAGTATCATGCATATGCATACTTGTAGGAATACTGATTTGTGTGTGGCATGTGCAAAGGTGAACCTGCTGTCAATGTTGGTGTATTTCATTGACCTATTTCTCATGCTGAGTTGTTCTTGATGAACCTGGATCTCACTGAATCTCCCAGGGAAAACATAGGCATATCTCTGTGGTCATCCTTTCTCTGCTTCCCTAACACTGGGCTTTCAGAACTGTCCTCACACAACTGGATTTTTATATTCTAACAAACTAAAATAACCTCCTTCTGCTTGAGTGGTAAACACATTTATCCACAGAACCATCTAGACAACTTATAGAGTTGTTTTTTTTTTTTTGACTTGGGAAGAGAAGGAATCAGATTCCTTATGTCTTTCAAATTTATATGCAAATAAAAATAATTGGGGAAAGTTTCTTATTTCTAGGGTTAATGTTTTTGCAGTAAGACACTGTCCCTTGTCTCACACACTTATCAATAAATTCACTCACTTTATGGAAGGTCATTATTAAGTAAGAGTGTGCCATACAATGGTGAGGGGCATTATATTTTCTTCTAAAGTCCTTCATAATTAAGCAGGTGATTATTTTGAGTGTTGGAGGAAGCTCTTGGAGATGGAGTGTTTCCTTTTACCATGATTTTGCTGGAACTCAACACATAAATAATTCTGCCACCAAAAATTGTAAATAAATTCAGGTATATGTCCCTAAATGCTAGGGCTATGAAAATAACTGAGAAGGCTACCCTGAAATTATGACACTATAGGATTTTAGCAGATAATTAATTCATGACTTACCCAATCCAATTTACATATGGTGGTATATGCCTACTATCACACTACCTGAGAGTGTTAGGCAAGAGTTACAAGAATTTAAGTTACTTTCAAAGTCATGGATTGAGTTCAGATATTGAAAAACTCTAAAGCAAAGCCACTGAGTCTTCTGGTGTCTATCATGTTATGGGCATAATGGGTAGCATTTTTTTCTTAGCATGTTCAGAAAGTTAACAAAATCACTAACAACAGCTTGAGTTGTGCATCTCTGGGTCATTTAAGGTTTATTCATGGCACTATAACTGGATTCTGGCAGGGACTGAAATGTAACATGAGCAAAGACCTCATGTTTCTTTCAAGAATGGACAGCAACTCCAGTTTTCTTAGCAGTTCTCTGTCTCTCAGTGGAAATTTGACACCTTTGTACCAGCCAGAATTCCACATTTGGTGTCTTGCACATAAGAAAAATCTTGCTTACCTCAAATCAAAAGTCATGAACATTTTCTTATAAGTATCATAAAATTCCACCTCACGTACATATATCCTTAACAGGCCATTCTCTACTATGCTGATTAAACTGTGTGAAGCTATGGACACCGTGCGATATTTCCCTGAAAACTAACAAAGAAATGTTCAATTAGAAGCATCAGCCATTCCTCTAACTTTCCTCATCAATATCTATTGTGATCATGGCACCTGACTTTACTCATGAAAATATAAGCATCAAATCCTTCTGGATGAAGATGTTGTTTCAAATCCATGCACATTGTCATAATTTCCCTTGAAACTATGGTTAAGTCTAAGGGATATATTGCAATATCTGCAGCTTATGGATATGTATGCAATTTTTTGGCCAAATATAATGATTAAACTTAGCTATTCATTTATTTATGCTGTGCATACAAATTTCTTTAATATTTTATTTTGTTGGCTATGCACAGTATTTTTGAAATACTAAAAATGTTTAAGGACATGAAAAAGAAATATAAGGAAAGTTAATTTTATTCATAAGAGAGGGCATCCATTATACTGTAGTGTTTTAAAAATGAAAAGAGCAAGGTATGCCATAAAAAGTTATAGAAAACCTGATTAAAATACAATATGAAAGAGTCACATTTTGAGCATAAATTTTATGTGATTTCTAAGATATAATCTGTGACAATTCTTTATTTTTCAGTAGGATTTCACTCTAGTCCAGGCTGACCCACAATTTCCTATGCAGAACACAGTATTTTATTGTTAACACCTTCATATCAAGTAAAAACTAATTTAAGAATATTATGTGGATAATTACAGAATTATGAAAACACAAGAACAGTGAGCCATTGCCCTATCAAATGTCATTCATGCCCTTCTAGAAGGCTTATGCACCTGAAATTATGATCACCTGCCCTATGTCAAATCATGGTAGACATGATACCTTAAGAGATTTCTTCTCTGCACACACCAAGCAGCTGAGCGCCACAGCCAGCAACAGAAACTTCGTATTGTAATCTGTCTTCCCTCTTCCTGAGAAGCTCAGGCAGGTCTCTCACTCTGCACAGAAGGTGGTAGGATGCTGTAGATAAAGTCCATATCTGCAGGATGTGGGAGGATCCAACTGGTAATCACAAGACTCTAAATGTTTGTTGTTGTTTTTTTTTTTTCTTTCCATCTCGTTTTTTATTTTTTTTATTTTTATTTTATTTTTCCAATCCTGATTCAAGGTGGTTTGTGTCTGGGTTTGGCATTGCTTTATTTTTGTAATGAGATTAGTAAAAAGCGATGATAGAACTGAAGTGTAAAATTGATATTATATACCTGAAGGTGCACCATCTACAGGAAATGTTTCAAGGACAAAAATCATTTCATACTCTGTTATATAATGGAAGGGGATGGAAAAGAGGACTCCAGGGTTTCAGAGAACATGGGCAGAATGTGGGTTTGGGTCTTGAGATTTTCTTTGGCATTTGATGTATGCTGGTGTGGTTACTCAGTGTCACCAGGGGAGCCAGGGACTTAATCTGGACTTGTATGAGTACTGTGAGGTACTGGAGGGTCATGACGGCAAGCGGAGTTAAAATGGAGGGAAGGATGTTTAGAACTGCAATCCATTGTGGTATTTGAGTACAGACCTTCCTGTGAGTGCTCCAGGCCTTCAATTGTTGTGTAGTGCTAATACGGGGGGCACCCTGAAGAAGTAATGTATGGGAAGCTCCTGGGCTGGCATGTTTTAGAGAGAGTTAAAAACTAGGTCTCAGAATGACCACTTGAGTTCTTGAACTAGAATGATAACTTCAACACTGCACTTTTCTGGCAGTTAGATGAGCTGAGAGAGGCATAGCTTCCTGAAATACTTTGACACATGACACTGGGAAACTGCTTTGTTCTTAAGGGAGAAGAGGGGTAGATGATCCACACCTTTATTCCCAGCAAAGAGATGGAGGTAGGAAGATCTCTGGCATCAAGACCATTCTGAGATTACATAGTGAATTCTGCATCTCCGTGGGCTAGAATGAAACGATATCTCAAAAGGAGAGAGAGGGAGAAAGAAAATGGGTATGACAGAACCATGAGTACCTGTATGCCATGATTAGTAAGGCAAGATGGTCACTCCTTGGGATGGGTAGGCATTATCTTTATGGAGAATCTGCTTGGGGAACATAGATGCCATAGGAAATGCTGACAAGGTGTGTGATAGGCTACTGGGAGCACAGTAGCAAAACTGAGAGAATCAAAGTTCATATGTCGAAGTGGTGGGGAAAATCAGAATGAAATCTAGGCATTTCCACAGGCAGCAGGCTCTGTACACATGGCAAAAGTGGGTCCCAGGGAGCTATCAATAATCCTTCCAGGTGTTGTAACTGGCCAAACCTGCTATCACCCAGGTCCTCCAATATAACCAACGACTATGACTCTAACACTGCACAGCACTAACCTAGAATTCAGGTTTTCCACAATTCTCCAGGCACCATCATCACAATGCAGATTCCTCACCTCTGAGGTCTAGTGGAAGACTATCACATGGTGAAGTTGAAAACCACCTTCATAAAGATCTCCAGGTAGAGGGACAGTTCTGCCTCCAGTAGCACCCTCCAGTGTGATTCCACTCCCAAATACAGCTGGAGAAAAATACATACAAATGTATGTCTTTATGATGGCAGTGTAATCCTGACTCAGGTACTAGACAGAGAGGGTTTTTTTTTTTCATCAATTTTGACAGGCTAGGTTTATGCTTTCATGCATGAGTACTATTGCATCATCTATGTGTAAACTGTTTTCACCAATTCCTTCATTCTTTCATAAATAGGTTGTTTCCAGCTACTAATTTGGGGATGGATATGGTTAATGGCAGAAGAATTACTCTCTGCCAAGAACTAAATCCCCACAAAACATTTCCCTCCCATAAAAAAGCCTCAATTTACACTTGACAACATTACTCTGTTTAAATAATGTGTGATGAAGTCATCAGCCATCTTGAAAATTGACATTTTCTCAGTCTATCCTGATGGGCCAAATAGTGTGGAGCTAGGTTTGATATTATTTATATTTCTAACAGGATTGCTCTAAAGGGAAGTTTATGGTGAGCAGGAAATCTGCTTCTTGCACATGGGAGAGCAAACACAATCACTATGTGTTGTACAAGAACAGCAACAGAAGTCAGGGTGAGCTCTATTATAAAACACGTGGTGATGATCCAGGTTTTCACCCAAATACATTGCTTCTATAGTACATGAACTTTTATAACATTTCATTCCAAATTCTAGGCTGTTCATACCCGTGTCTTTTACCCCACAAAAGTCTATATTTAAGTTTAGAAAGGCATTAAAACAATGAAATTTTCATCTCTTATCCTTAGTTGTATTCCATTTGCTTTGTGCCAAATACAAGTCTGTATACCTTCCATAGGCAATGGTGTAGTTTGATGCCTACATTACAAATCCAGTTATCCTCACAGCCCACAATGGATTCTATATTCACCTATGCCACATGTAAAAAAGAAAGTTTAATATATGTGCAACAAGTTAGAAAGCCATCACTAGACAGACATTCTGTTAAAATTCAACATCACTTGCTGTATACAGTCAAACAAAGCCATTGCTCTATGGAGACCTTTCTTAAACTTACTGGTGAGAGTCTGCTTATGCATGTGATTCCTACATGTGCTGGTCAGCGTCTACTGAGGTGACTTCTCAATAATAACATTCCTACATTTACTGGTCAGTGTATACGAAAAGCCTTTCTCAACAAAGGCAGAATATAACCTCAATAGTGAGAATCTACTAAGGCTGATTCTCAATGAGGACAATTCATCCTGTGGGTATACAGAGAGTATCAAATCAATTTCAAATTGAGGTCTGTTGCTACACTTGCTTGTCAGATTATATTGAGGCTATGTCTCAATGAGTGAAATTTCTACACTTACTGGCCAGAGAATACGAAGATAATTTTTCAAGGATGGCCATTCCTACTCTTACATGTCACCATGTATTTGGATTGTTTCATAATGAGAGAATTCCTACACTTGATACTTAGTGAATAGGAAGGATGTTTCTCATTAAGGCAATTCCTGGTCTTAGTTTTCAGAAGATGAAGGCTACTTTTCAATGATGTTACCTTTTTCATTTTCAGATGAAAATCTAGTAAGTTTTTTTTTTTTTTTAACAGTTTGGGCCATTGCTACATGGTGATCAGAGGCTATAAAGGCTATTTCTCAGTGTGGGCAATTCTTGCACTTGATGGTCAGAGTCTTGTCAAGCTGTGCCTTAAGGAGTGTCATTTTCTTCAGTTGTGGATAAGTGTATCAAGCCTATTTCTCAAGGAGTTCCATTCCAACAATTGATGGTCACAGTATATTAAGACTATTTGAAAACAGGAGAAATTTCTAATTTTGCTTATCCAAGTCTACAAACTCTATTTCTCAACAAAGGTAAATGCTACCCTTGCATTGCATAGCAATATGCAAATAATTTTTAAAAAATATTTTATTTAAAAAAAAGCCTATGATCAGATGGAGCAGTGCTTAGAAGATGCAAGCCACCACAGCAGACGCGTCATTTGATGATCTGTGTTTTCATGGAATTATTTATGCTACAAATTTCCATTCTAAATCAATCAAGCAATCAATCAATCAATGGCAGCATCACTGTCTTTTCTAAATTTAACCCCTTCATTCAGCTTTTGGTGTACAATATATGGAAGATTGAAATAAAAAAAATATTTTATTATTTATGTGCAAAGAGAAGAAGATAGAGAATAAGAGATAGAGGGAAAGAAAGACAAATGTGCCAGGGCATCTTTCTCCTGCAAATGTCTTCTACATGCATGGACCACTTTGTTCATCTGTCTTTATATGTGCACAGAGCAATTAGATTAAGGTCATCAAGCTTTCAAGAAAGCACTTGACCTTTAAACACAAAACCATTACTTGAGCCCAGCTGCATTTCTTTTCTTAAATTTAGATTTAATAAAATCTGTAATGGAATGAATAGTCTCGCTCCACATGTGACGCAGTTATCACTCCCTCAGTTCTGGCTCTATCAGTGGATTAATATCTCTATTTTCAAAGAACTCTTCCAGACGTAAACTTCCCTGGATATTCTTGATGTAGCACTGCCTGGAACTACCTATGCAAGGCCATCATAATGAACCTGAGTTGACCCTGTGAGGTCACTGAATTACAATCTCTCCTTATTTGAGATTTTATTGTGTGCCAGAAACTCAAAGTTTCTTCTCATTTTTCTACATTTGTCCTGCTACTCTTCTACACATCCTTGGTATAGTCTGGATTGTGAGAATGAATTGGAGAATGTTTGCATAAATCTATACCAGACAGAATTATCTGAGTTGTTAAATTTGCAAGTTAACACTAGCCATATCACTGTGAATTTTAGGTGACAACGCAGAAGACCAGTTTACACATGGGACAGAGATTACACTGAACATTCACCCTGACTCATTCTGTACACATGGGGACGTGTCAACAGAGCTCCAATCCTAGTGAAATATCTATAATTATGGTAACATACATGTACCTGTTCTAACTTAGAAGTTTGTCAAGTATAAATATCAGCTCATGTGTTACAAACATAGATAATTAGATTTGATGCTGTTAATAATAAAATTATGCTTTCTTGGCACAGGAATAACAGCCTTAATCTTGGAGAGCAACTTTAGAAAGACTCTGTGAATGGAGTGACATATCCACTGGGGCACATGACTTGCGCTTCACCATCTGTTACATGACAGTGGATGCCAGTGTAGGGATGGCTGTTTTTTCCATTGAATCTTGATGCGCTCTCTCATGTGAAGAAAATCAAGCTTCTGTTTCATATCAGGCCTCATTTAACATCATCTCATTATTGGAATGTAGCAAGGCGAAACAGCTCAGCAGTGTATGACACATAGGACAGAGAAAATTTGTGTAAACTCTTGACAGGAATAATGAGCTCATTCCACATCACACAAACAGAGAATCATTGGGACTGTATATCTTGATTTTTGGACATGACAGATAAAGTGGAGCAAAGAATCAAGTGTTGGGAAAAGCAACCCTTACACCCTGAAACATATCCACTTCAAAGTTGCTCTGAATAACAACAACAAATAAAAGGGGGAGAGAATTTCCTGTTTCATCTTCTACAAAGGATGGAAATGGAAATCTCCATGGTGAGATTCTGAGTCTGACTTAGGTCACTAACATAAAGATTTCCTGTTATGCCAATTATCTGAAACCAGCAGTTGGATATGGATTTATTTCAGGATGATCTAGGGGAAAACATTTAATCTCCCCCTGGACTTACCATATTGGTTTTGTATTCAAAATATTTTCACAACGTTTTATAAAACATTATGAGTGGGATATAGAGCAGAGTGAAAGTTAGGTCTGCATTGGTCTTTTGGGTCAGGGGTCAGAGCATGGTATTGGAGGAGAACATAGTGTTTGGCATTGCATTTTGGTTATAAAGGAGCATGGTCTTCTGTGGTGGTAGTGGTGTGTGATCTGGAGGATCTTGTCCTGGGTCAGAGACATAGTAATGGTTGCCTTTTTCAGCTTGAGTGACACCAGGTTTGGGTCAGTATTCGTGCATTGTTGGATCTCCAATATGACCCTGGACTGCATTACACTCAGTATGTTGTGCTCCAGAAAGATTTGCAGTGGAGTATGTCCTCCTGCTTAAGGTATTGTCAGGATCTTAGAAATTGAGTGTAGGATGTCCCCAGCATCCCTATAAGATCCCAGAGCTAAAGAGCTCATAATTCATTATGGGTCCATTTACTATGGAATCTACAATTTCCTTCTTTAGTATGCAATATTATTCATCACAGAACCACAGGACTCCCTGTATCCCCTAGAGCTCTTCCAGGTCTGTTACTACTCCATAAACTCCGTACATTTCCACCAAACACAGCTCTGGCATAGAACTTAACACACCTACCAGGCCCCACTGTGACTGTAGATTCCATACTTGTCATCTGATCTTTCTGCCATCCCCCCATGACACTAGGAGCACCCATCACCTGATTCAGGCCTATAGTCCCAGTACAATGCATGGGTTTCTCTGAGAAATATTATTAAAGGGTAATAAACAAATGAAAGTGTACAAGTGAGTATATTAAAGAAACTGGGGTCCAGTTTTCTTACATGAAGTGTGTTGCTGTCCTTCCAAAATGTACCTGTATCAAAACATCCGGGAATGAAGACAGTGTTGGTCATCTCATTTATGAGGTGGGAAGTCCAGGCTGTCTTAGGTTACAGATATCTATCTCAGCCACATGTGTGCCAAAAACCATTCAGCCTGTCAGAGCAACAAAATCAAACACACAAGGAGGGAAATTACTGAAATCTGTGAATATAGGTTCAACTGACTTAAGGCATATGTCCAGGGAGCTCCATCAGATAGAACATGTGGGGATAATGAAGCAAGACAAGATGGCTGGCTGAGGGAAATGCATTTATCCTTTAGCATCACCAAAAATATGTGATATAGTAATGATTTCATATTGGATTTTTCTAATTTTCATACAGGAATAATGGGGAATGTCAGAAGTACAGGTCTGAGGCAACAAAATTAAAGTTGTATGTAGTCATCTTTTACATGAGTATCTGTTGTTCTAGGGTGAGGACATGAATGTAACTCTACAGTGCATTCAAGGGCACGGTCATGATACTGGAATTTCTGTATGTCTGAGCATGTAACTGACAGAAGCATATTCCTAGTTCAGTGCGTTATTTTGTCTTTTTCTTTCAGATAAGATTTTAGGAATTGAAGAACCAACATTTGTTCCTGAAAATAAACCCACTGGCTATTGGCTCTTTAAGGACACAAAACTTACCTACCCAAAAGTATGGTACCTTTACACCAGTGGTTATGAAGACAGAGGTGGGTACCCCAATCATGATGTGTGACTGTGACATCATCTAAGCACCTCATCTCACATCCTGCACAAATTCACAAAGCACTGTCACCAGGTATGTGAAACATGTTTTCAGGCATGTGGGACTTCACACATTGAAAACATTAAAATGGCCTCAGCTCTCTAACATGATTATATCCCTGAATTCTACAGCAGTTTCTGCTAATTGTTACCAACAAAACTGTAAAGGCTCTCAAAGTTGGATTAATTTATTTTCCAACATTTTGGAGGGATTCATATGACAAGCAGATTTATCAGTGTCAGATTATACCAGTATTGGTGTTTAGCAACTATTTACAGAATATTAATTTCAGATAATCACCTGATATAATAAACATTTCAAAGTGACCTAAAATCTGCTTTGCACTTATACATATAATTTATATTAACTATTATCAAAATTTATTTTGATGAATACACAATTTTAAAAGACACATTGGTGTTTTGTTGTGCATAATTGCCGGGTGGTGATAAAAGATAGTCCACTTACAAAACTAATAAAATATTTTATTTTTCTCTCTGTTTCTGAGGATACAAGTCATCCCAGGAAAAAAAAAATGGAGTGACCCTGGTCTTTTGTTGCCACATGATCAAAACTCCACTACTTATGAGGAGTTCAATTCCCTCATATTGGCAACATATCAATAAGAAAAAAAAGAAGTGATTTTATTCTCACAATCACATTGCAACACATATACACCATCACTCAAACACTTAAAAATGATCCTAGCAAGTAGCTACTTAGGGCCTAGAAGGATTCAATGGTCTCAGAAAATCTCTTCAAAATGCAAGGGAAATAACCTTAAGCATCAAAATTCAGAATGAGTAATTGAAAATTTCAACAAGTATACAATTCAGATTTCTAGATATGGAATACTTAATATAGCTCTAACATTAGTGCTGTAGGTAATCATTTCCAGAATATATGCCTTGGAGTTAGGAAAATTTTAACATGTAATTTATGGTATTATAATTTCAATATATAATATCCCTCTTCTAACTAGAAAATTACTGCATGAAAAAAGTTCATAGTATTATCCAACTCCATGCTGCTATTATATCTGTCATTACCTCTCCTAAAAAAATGAGAAGTTACATTTAAAGTGAAGTTAATTTGAATGGGATACACCCATGTATATATTCATATGCCTACAAATAAAAACTGATTTAAAATTGAGCGAATATATCTATACGAGCAAATAGTTATTGTCCTGAATGGAGAGATTAGAAAACAGTACAATTCCTTGTGCATGTATAGATGCTACCACAAGGGTAATGACGAGACAGAGTCCAGATAAATTCATTTACTCTGAGGTGATTTAGGAACAATAGATGACTGTCGCTGGTACCCAAATGGGTCTTTTTTTCTTTTTCTATAAAGTTTTTCCATGGACAAAAATTTTATGAGCTTTACACAAGTTTCTATCAAAAAACTCCTTTCTCTTATAGAGTGTGTATGTGTGTGTGTGTGTGTGTGTGTGTGTGTGTGTATGTGTGTGTGTGTTGTGGGTATTGCCCATCAGGGAACCATTTATTCTCAACAGCTTCCTTGTTTTCCCAAACTTATAGCCACCAACCACTATGAATGGTTAGAACTTGGTGTCCTTCCAGAATACCTATTCTGCTATTCAAAACCCAAAGTGACCATATAGCAAGATGCTCCTTTGAGAATTAGGGCCCTTCAAGGGTCTCACTTGAAGTAACTAGCTCTTGCATTATTTCACCTGAGGACATCGAGGCACACTGTAACCCTGGAATCAAAGGACAGTGCTCACAAGTTCTGTAAGGACCTTGATCTTAAATTTTTCCAACCTCCATGCCAAAGGAAGGCAGATTTCTATTATTTATATATCATCCAAGAGTGGGGATTATAGCAAAGCAGAGCAGTAGTTCCAGTCACTTCACAGGTGTTTGCCACAGTCACCTGCTAACCATCTCTTCTCAACAGGGAAGCTATTATGAATGTGTACTATGATCTTACTCTTATGTCCCAGAACACTAGGGTGGAAAAGTTTTAACATAGACCAATATCCAATAAGGAGAGATGAAGTGAAGCTATCTCACCACTCCATGACTTAAACAGCTGAAGAATCATGCAGAAGGTAATGTCCTGTGTCTAAACATCCTTCACAACTTGTAGGCTCCCTTGGAGATTTATGAAACCATGGTACACACATTTATGGTATTTGTGGTACCCAACTATTAGATGCCAGTTTGTTCTGACAAGTTACTGATAGTATTTATTTCTGTCAGTCTAAACACACTCCTTTAGGTATACAAAGTTGTCTAAAATCCACTGTGATGAAGGTACAGATATTCGAGTTGTTCAGTAAAGATCTTAGAATTCTGCTTTAGGGTCCACCCCATACTAAGGAAACCTTTGAGGGTGAGCGACCTTGATTGAGGCATGCACCCTTGTGATAAGAATTATGATGGTCTAGTGTAAGTAGTAGCAGACATTGTGAAGTCATGGATATCCAGGCCATTTTGTGTCTGGAACAGTTCACTGTCAAAACAGACCTCTTTAAGACCCTGGTAGAGCCAGAATTGAGGGAGTTATAACTGCACCACATCTACACTAAGATTAGTTATTCAATTGCAGATACTTTTTATATCTATTTAAAGGTAAACAACTAGAGATGGAGGGATAGCTTAGTGCTGAAGGCCTGTAAAGCCAAGGGACGCAGGTTTCATTTCCCAGGACCCACATTAGCCAGAGGCACAGTGGGAGCACACATCCGGATTTCATCTGCAGTGGTTGGACGCCGTGGTTCACCCATTCTATATCTTCCCCTCTCTCTCTCTGTCTCTGTACATCTCTCTCTCCCTCTTTCACTGTCAAATAAATAAAAATAAAGTTTAGTCAAAATAAAAAACAAAGAAGCAGATGGGCTAAAGTAATGTTTTCTGGTTTGAAGGTGAGGTGCTTCCTTGAGAGCTTAATTGCCTGAACCTAATTCTCCCATAAACATGTAAAGACAGATAAACAAGGTGGTCCATGCATTTAGAAGACTTTTTCAGGAGAAAGTAGACCTGGCACATCTGTCTTTCTCTCTCTCTCGGTTCCCATTTCTCTCTTCCTATTCTCTAATAAATAATAAATAATAAAATATTTTGAAAATTTTATTTGCATATTAATATGCAAAGAAAAGGTGTATTTGCCTTTACTGAGAGATAGACTTTGTAAACTTGTATAAGCAAAGTTGGAAGTTGCTCTTGTTTTCAAATATCCTTAATATACTCTGACAATCAATTGTTGCAATGGAACACCTTGAGAAATAGGCTTAGGATTCTAATCAAACACTGAAGAAAATAGAACTCCCTAAGGCATGGCTTAACAAGACACTGACTACCAAGTGCAAGAATTGCCCACACTGAGAAATAGCCTCTATAGACTTTGCTCACGATGTGTGATAATGACCCTAATTATCAGTATCCCTTAGCAGACTTTGATCTGAAAATAGATGATGTAACATCATTGAAAAATGGCCTTCATAGCCTCTGAAAACTAAGAACAAGAATTGCCTTAAATGAGAAACATCTTTGTTACTACAAGCAAGTTTAGGAATTCCTTATTAAAGAACAATACAAATGCATGGTGCCAAGCAAGGGCAGGAAAGGCCATCATTGAAAAATTACCTTCATACACACTGTCCAGTAATTATAAAGATTTAACTCATTGAGAAATAGCCTTGAAATACTCTGACAAGCAAGTGTAGGAACTGACTTCATTGTGAAATAGATTTAGTAGTCTCTGTATGCCTACAAGATGAAATGTCCTCATTGAGAATCAGCATTAGTAGACTCTCACCAGTCAGGGTATACATTGTGTTTGTTTCAAAATACTTTTCACATGCTCTAACCAGCAAATGAATTCCAATCAACAAGTACCATACTTTAGGTCATTGGAAAATATTCATATTAGAAACTTTCTTGGAAGTGTATACTTTAAATTTTCTGAAATATAGACTTCATCATCTCTTATTAATAAGTGTTGTCATTGCTCTCATTGAAAACTAGCTTTTGTGGGCCCTACCAATAATGGTAAGCATTAGCCTAACTCAGAAATAACTTTAGAAGACTTAATAGCCAATGTGTTGTGACTTCTGTTTAAGACTGGCTCATGTATGCAACAGATTAACCATTTTATGGACGTTTCTTGTAGTTACACTGTGCAATTTAAGCAGTGTGGTGGTGTACACCTTTAATTCTAGCACGTGGTAGGCTGAGGAAGATCTGTTTGAGTTAGAAAGCAGTCTGGAACTACAGAGTGAGTTATGGATCAGCCGAGCCTACAGTGAGATTTTACCTTGAAAAAAAGAAAATAGTGCAATTTAAAAAATTCTTATCTTCACAATAGAGGGATTGCATAGTGGTTAAGGTGCTTGATTTTCATCCTAAGGACTCAGGTTTCTCTACTCAGGAGCCACATAAGCCAGATGTACAAAGTTGTGAATGAACCTTGATTTTCTTTGCAGGGCTGGAGGTCTTGGTACTCCAACACCTTCTCTATATGTCTTTCATGTTTCTCAAATAAATATATGATTAAATAAACAAATAAAATGAGGCCCAGTTTATGCAGTGGAACAAACTACAATGAATTCTCACCAATACTGGTCTTATACTTATGGTTAATTGTACCCTAAATGACTGTCTAGCTTTATATTTTGTTACATATATATTAAAGTTCCTTTTTTATGTGTCAAAGATGAGTATAGATTCCATTATGGGATATATGAATACCTGGATTCATAATGTTGGTATCAAATTTATCCATTGCCTATGGATTGTCTACAGTCTTGTCTTAGGCATGTAAAAATGTGAAAACAACTAACTATAAGAGATGAGAATTTAATTGTTGTAATACTTTCCTAAAATTAAATATAGAATTTTATTGTGCAAAAGAGTAATTGGGGTATGACAGAGGAAAGAATTGACCATTTGTATGAACAGTATAGAATTTGGAATGTAATGTTATAAATTTCAGGTACATTAGAAGCATTGTATTTGGGTCCAGACCTGGTACCTCATCATGTGTTATATAATACAATTTACCATGGCTTTTGTTGCTGTACTTGTAAAATCACATACGAATTGTACTTGTTCACCCATGTGCAATAAACTGAGTTTCCTTCTGACCATAAACTTCTCTTTGAAACAATCCTGCTATAAATGTAAATACTAACCAAACATGAGTCCACACTGTTTGCCTATCAGGATGGAATGAGAAAACGTCAATTTTCAGGATGCCTGACACATTCCTCACACATGATTTAAACAGATAAATGTTGTCAAGTGTAAATTGAGATTTTTTTTTTTTTTTGGAGGAAAGTGTGTTGTGGAGATTTAGTGCTTGGCAGAGAGTAACTCTTCTGCCCTTAGCCGTATTCATCCCCAAATTAGTAGTTGGAAACAACCTATTTATGACAGAACCAAGAAATTGGTGATAACAATTTAAACATAGAGAATGCATTGCCATTAAAGCATAAGACTAGCCGGTGAAAATTGATGAAGACACGTAATGCTCTTCCTAGTTTCTGAGTCAGAATAAAATTGGTGTCATAAAGACATTCAGTTGTATAAATTTTTCTCCACCAGTATTTGGGAATAGAATCACACTGCAGAAGCTCATGGAAATAGAACTTCCCCTCTACCTAGTATCTTTATGAAGGTGGTTTTCAACTTCACCATGTGATAGTCTTCCATTACACCTCAGAGGTGGGGAATGTGCATGGTGATGATGATGCCTGGGGAACTATGGAGGACCCTGGAATCTAGGTTGGTGTCATGCAGTGATAAGAGTCATAGTATTTTGTTATACTGGGGGACCTGGGTGATAGCAGGTTGGGTCACTTACAATACCTAGAAGGATTCTTGATAGCTCCTTAGGACCCACTACTGCCATGTATACAGAGCCTCCTGCCCCAGGATTTGCCTAGATTTTATTCTGATCCCCGTACCTAGTCCACATATGAACTTTGATTCCTCAGTTTTAGTCCTTTTCCCCCAGTACCTATCTCATACAGCACCAGCATCCAATAAAGAGTCCAGTGACTTTCTGCTTCCAGATCTCTCATAAGGCGAATATGTTCCATTCCAATGGAGCAACCATCCTGCATGGGTCCACAGGCTTCAAAGGCAAGGGCCTTAACTGCTGAGCCTTCTCCCAGTCCTGTATTTGTTTTTCTGCCTTAGGCAGCTGCCATATTCTAACAACACCAACTTATCCATAGGACAGTAGTGTTGGTGTTACAGTCTTTACACATTAGTCATTGTGTCTCTGTGGACTTCTTTTCATCACACATCACATGTTTTGCAACACACAGTGTGAACCTGGCTCACATTGTTTTCCTTTGTGACCAGCTGAGTAACCTGTTCAGCCTGGTGATTCTGTCAGTCATTAAGAAATAAAGTAAAAACAGAAAGAAGAAAGAAGAGAGAGAGAGAATGAGAGAGAAACCAAATTATAATTTATATTTCTTTTAAAATATTTTATTTATTTGTATTTGCATGTGTGAGTGTGTGTGTATGTGTATGTGTGTGTGAGAGAGAGACAGAGGGAGGGAAAATGGGTGTGCTAGAGCTTCTAGCCACTCCCCCAAAAATCCACATGTGGAGTTGGAGAGATGGCATAGGATTTAAGACATTTGCTTGCAAAGCCAAAGGATTCCGGTTCGACTCTACAGGACACATATAATCGAGATGCACAGGGTAGCACACATGTGGAGTTTATTTGCAGTAGTAAGAGGTTGTGGCATGACCATTCTCTCCCTCCCTCTTTCTTCCTCTCTCTTTCCTTATTCCTTTCTCATAAATAAATAAAGTAAATTATTGTTAGGAAGAAAATCTACACGAATGCACCACCTTATTCATCGGACTGTGCACTGGTTCTGGGAATGAAACTTGGCTTTGCAGGCAAAGCCTTTACTGCTGAACAATCTTTCCAGCTCATTAATTTATATACTTAATGATTGCTAAAAATGTTAGGGTTTTTGGACCTTCTGCCTTTTTGCCATTAGGTAATAAAATGATGTAAACTGCAGTGAAAGGAGTTGTTTCCTTGAATGTATGTGTGGGACTGTTGATGAGATTGGACAAAGGCATGGTTAATCTGCATACTTGCATATCTGGTTTCATGGTAGCTCACCATGAGTCTGGGATTTTTAATTTATTATGAGTCAACACAACTCTAATGTTTTAGAATTTCACTTACAAGTCACTGTTCTAATAAAATGTCTTGGCTGGTCAACTCTGTCAGGAAAAACACAGTACATGTTTACTTTTGTGGGTGCTTAAACTAACAGTCTAAATACAGAGGCTACTTTACCCTAATTCCCATCATTAAAGTATCCATAAGATGCATTATGGGTAAAATATCATTGACCACACTAACACTTCAAGCTATGTGTTGGGTCCGTAATGGGGGGAATTAAATTCAGGAATCTTCAAGGGACATCCGTCCCCTAGGCACATTATGTTCAACCGGCTTCTCAGTTTCTAAGTGTTGAGGTCCATCCTGGTGGGGGTTGAAGTTCCTGCTTCTCCAAGGAACATCTCTTCCCAAGGAACATCATGACAAATAAGGTTCTCAGTTCTAGATGCGAACGTCCAGCATGGTGAGGAGGGAAGTTGAGGCTTCTCCAAGGGACGTCTATCCCTTATGTACATCATGGTAAACATGGTTCTATCTGTCTAGATGTTGGGGTCCATCATTGTGGGAATTGAGGTTCTGGCTTCTTAAAGGTACATGTTCATGATAGACATCTATCTGTCAGTGTGTGACCTGTTTTTCTGTCTCACCAGAATAGGCAGTTCTTCTTATCTCTTTCTTGAAATGAAATAACACTTGTAAGATGTAAACAGTAACAATGTTATTATTGTTAGGAAGAGAGTATATAATAGACCAAGCACAGAACAAGCAAAGGTAGCAGGTGAGGGAAATTTTCATTTGGAAAGTGAAACACTGTCATGCATCATACTATATCCTTTCTTCTGAGGAGTATTGTTTCTCTCTCTCTCTCTCTCTCTCTCTCTCTCTCTCTCTCTCTCTCTCTTTCTCTCTTTAGGAATTTTCACATTAAAGTAGTCATCACCAAACAGGCACATTTGACATGGCACTGGACAGACTAGGGATTTAACAGTTTTATGATCTACCTCTGGAAAATCTAAACTATAAATGGCTGCCACTCCCAGTGGTAGAACAAAACTAGATACCAGCTTGTCTACTTTCTGTAGACATTTAACCAGAGACCCATTAGCATAAAGGAATTGTCTCTCATGCAAATGGCTGCATGGGACTAAGGAATGTACAAAGACTCTGGAGGTGAAAATTCTTTACTGGCTCAGTTCTAGCATTCTGGCACATGAGCTGGAATGAAGGAGCTCACACCCAACAGTCTCAAATAATGTCATTATCATCTAGTCTGATTTTCAAAGTACATGGGTCTTCAAGGATCTCTGAACCATCAAGAGATTCCAGTCCTTGTGTTTTATATATGTATTTAATTTGGTTTTTCAATGTAGAATCTTTCTTTATCCCTGGGTGTCTTGGAAATAGTCTCAGGCTAATCTTTAACTCCTACTTTTGTCTCTTGAAGTGATGGCATTTAAGATCTGTGCTACTGTACCTGGCTATTTATTTTTTAACAAAAACATCAATTTTTTTATTTGAAAGAAGTGGAGCAAAAGAGAGAATTAGCTCTGCATGGTTTCAAACCACTGTAAATATATTGCAGATGCAGGCAATACCTTGTGCATACAAGTTTATGTGGATACTGGGAAATGGAAACTAGTCCATTAGGCTTTGCATGAAAGTACCTTAACCATTGCACCATGTTTCCAACCCAAATCATTTTCTTCAAGAGGAATGTAAGATCTTCCCAAGCTGAATGAGGTTTTATTTCTCTTTGTTCTTATTGTAATCCCCTCTGTCAGTTCATCCAGGTAGTAAGGTCACAAGATCAGATGAAGAACACATTTGATGTTGTGTGTCTGGTTCTTTTAGGGCTGTTTGATATCTTCAAAGACTCTGTGAGTGATCCTGACATCCTAACACACTGAGTCTTCAAAGCACCCACACACATAAGGATAGAGAGGATAGGGGGATTCTGAGTCCTTGAGAGTGACTACAGTTTAAAGGGAATAAACTTCCCATACAGAAGAGATAGCCTGCCTTGCACAAGAGTGCACACCAAGGATCTATATCTGCTGTGTCTGCTTACCTAACAGAATTTTTATCTATTGTTTTTTAAAAATAATCTTTCCATTTTCCTCATATGTCCTACTAGCAGGCCATTCCATATTTCCACATTAAGATCACCAGCCAGAGAATATTCTTACTATATTAGAGGAAAAAGTTTCCCAACCATTGAAGTATGGATATTACAGCCAAAAATATGGACAGAAAGTTAGGGTAAATAAGGCATTTGCCACTGAAGGTAGTTCCAAAGGAGAGAACCCTTATGGTGAAAATGAATTGGGAATGGGCTTGCCAAAGGACTATATAAGGACTATGGAAACACGGGCTGTAATTTGTATGAGAGAGAGCGAGACAGAGACAGGTATTTACTTTTAATTTTCTCTTTGTTTTAGAGGAATCAGCATATGATGGAAAGAAAAACTACATAATAATTTAGATAGACGCAGAAAAGGCCTTTGTCAAAATAGAACATGACTTCATTATCAAAACGTTGGAGAAAATCGGCATGGTCAGTTTATATCTTGACACAATAAAGGCTATATGCAAAGCTCATAAAGCCCAAATAATACTTACTGGAGAGAGACTGGAGGAATTCCCATTGAGATCAGGAACAAGAGACAGGTGTTCACTCTCACCTCTGCTCTTCAATATAATACTGTAAGTCCTAATTCAAGCAATAAGACATTAGAAAAAAATAAATGGGATACAATTTGAAAAGAAAGAAAGTTTGCTCTCTTTGCAGATGACATGATTCTATATGTAAGAGACAAGAGAGACTCCATTCCAAAATTCTTAAATGTGATAAACTGCTTCTGCAAAGTAGCAGGATACAAAATCAAGGCACAAAAAGCAGTAGCCTATTATATGCAAAAGACAAAGATGCAGAGAAAGAAATAAGAGACATTGTCCCATTTTCAATATCAACAAGAAAATAATAAAATACCTTGGAATAACATTAAAGGAGGTAGTGAAAGGTCTATCCAATGTAAACATTAAAAAACTCAAAAAAGATATTGAGGAGAACTTGAGAAAATGGAAAGACCTCCCATGCTTCTCTTTAGGTAGAATTAACATTGTGAAAATGACAATCCTACCAAAGTCAATCTACAGATTTAATGCAATTCACATCAAAATTGCAGCATCATTCTTCACAGAGATATAAAAATTGATCTCAAAATACATATGGAAAAGAAGAAGGCCTTGGATATCCAATCACACCCTCAGCAAAGGAACACCTCTGGACACATCACCATACTTGATCTAAAGCTATATTACAAAGTCATAGTAATAAAAAGAGCATGGTACTGGCATAAAAACAGGAGTATAGACAAATGATATAGAATTGAGGACCCAGACTTTGGGTCAAGAAACTACAGCCACTTGATATTTGGCAGAGTCCCTAACAATATAGGCTGGGAAAAAGAGAGCATCTTCAAAAAATGGTGCTGGACAAACTGGATAGCCATATGGAGAAAATTGAAAGTTGATCCACACACCTCGCCATGTACCACATCAAGTCCATATGGATCAACAACCTAGTATAACACCAGAAACGTGGCTACTATGGGAAGAAAAGTTAGGAAGAACACTCCATGATTTAGGAATGGGAAGAGACTTCCAGAAAAAGAAAACAAAGTAACACAGGTCCTTAACACTCACATGACCAATGGGATCACATGATGCTGAAGAGTTTCCTCACCAACGAACATACAGTAAGCAGAGACAATATATTACCGACAGAATGGGAGAAAATAGTTGATGATTATACAATTGACAGAGGCCTATTCTCTAGAATCTACAAAGAACTCTAAAACATAAACAATAAAAAGTCAAACAACCCACTCAGAAAACAGGGCAAAGACCTGGGCAGGCAGGTCATAGAGGAAGAAATACAAATGGCAAACACCCCTAAGGCAATGTTATCCATCCCTAATCATCAGGGAAATGTAAAATAAAACTACTATGAGATTCCACCTTACCCCAGTAATGACAGCAAACATCAAAAGAAAAAAAAAATTAAATGCAAACAAATGCTGGCAAGGATGTGGAGAAATAGGAACCCTCAGCTGCTGTTATTGAGAATGTAAGATGGTACAAATACTTTGGACATGAATATGGAGACTCCTGAAAACTGACTATAGAGTTACCAACAGACCCAGATATTCCCTTACTGGGCTTGTACCCTAAAAGCTCCATGCCTCAGTTCAGAGCAATTTACTCAACCATGTTTATACCAGCTCAATTCATAGTAACCAAGAGCTGGAATCAACCCAGATGTCCATCCCTAGATGAATGAATAACTTAGTTATGGTTTACCTTCAGTATTTAATTCTACACAGCATTAAAGAAAAATGACATAATGTAATTTGAAGAAAAATGCTCAGGCCTGGAACAGCTTATTCTCAGTGAACTCACCCAATCACAGGAAAGATACTCACTGCATGGTCTCAATCATCTACAGCTCCTAACCTGAATCTACCCAAGTCCCCAACATACCTACCCAGCATCTCAAGGACTGGAAAATAGGGAATGTGGGGAGGGAGGGGAGTGTAAGAAGGGGTGGGGAACCAAAAGGCAATGGTATCATAAAACTCCACATCCTTCAAGACAGAGCAAATGGCTGAACCTCCACCAGGCCCTTTCGAGGAAACACTGTATTCACAAGGTCCTGGAAAGGGTATGACAAAAACTGTTCATTATCTCCTCCAGTTTCTGCTTATTTCTCTTTCTCCCTCTTCTTTCTCATAGCTCTATCTCCTTTATATCACTTATCCTGTTCTTCCTTCTCTTCTTGGGCACAAACCTGTAACTCCTGGTTCCAGCAGGTTGATATTATCCACAAACAGCTTTTGATCACAGAGACCTACAAGGTTTCCAAAAGAAAACAGACTTTTGTCAGAGCTCTTGTTGACCCACCATAGGTTAGTGATAAGAGCTGACTGCTGAAGACACCACACAGTGTTGACACATATCATGGAGCAACATGGATGGAAGCTGGAATAGAGTCAGTCCCCAAACAGTGTGTCTAGTGCTGGAAGGTGCTATATGAGTGACTGGGGGGAAATGGCAAATACCTGTCTAAGCAATACATGCTCTAAACTAGTTAGCTGCCAGCAACCTGATGAGATGCCCACACAAGTGCAATAGTAGCTCATAGCCATGGTGGGAAACCAACTGCTTTCTATTTGTCTAATTGATTTTCTCAGGGGTATGGAACCCGTAGCTGGTGTTGGGAAACAGGTCAGAACTATATCCAAAAAATGAGCCTGCTTTCTCCTAAACTCTCTTTGAAAAACAATGGTTATTACCTTTACTTGGTGCTAACTTTACTCTCTGTTGGAGAACCTCTCCTCTTTTTCAGATAGACCCAGGTCCTAAGGAAAGAACCACCCCATCATACTTCAAAAAGGCTCTGGCTGAAATAGAACAATTGGAGAAACATGCAGGAATGCTTTTTTCGTTGTGAACCAGGAACCAGCACAACCGTGAAGGTGATAGACACAGAAAACAATCAACCCCTACCAAACCAGATATCCAGAGACTCAAATGTGCCCAAGATCACAACACAGAAGCAGACCTAATATGAACCCAACATGGCTCAGGGAAATTTGTGGAAGAGGGGGTGGAAAGAATGTCAGAGCCACAAGCTGGGTCATGACATGTAAAGGTATTTCCTCCTATCCAAAAATAAAGGCTAACTCCAAAATGGATGACCCAAATACCCCAACAAGGAGGGTCCCCGTGGAGGGGGTAGAACAGGGCGGATGCTAACAATGGTACTAACTTGACTTATTCACTGACAAAAATAAAAATAAAAAGACCAAGATATGTAATAACTGTAAATTGCATGTATATATGAAAAGCAAAAGAGCAATATTCCACTGAGAGTTGTTCCTTCTCAGGTCATAACCACTGAATAACCTGTACAGCTCTCACCATTACTACTTTCAAAAACAAAATTGATTATGAGAAAACGTATTTCTTCAGAAGCATAAATAAGCCCTCTCATCATATAGTATATCTACATTCAAGAAGAAACATCAACTGCATTTTCATAATGATATTAAAATGATATTTCCATGATATGTAAGAAAAAAAGGTTAAATTAAGATGATGATATTACTAGTCAAAGGCAACAATGAAAAGAATGAAAATGTGAAGTAAAATTATATAACTAAAGGAGTGCCAGTTTTACTCCTACTGTTCATTAAGATATTTTATCTAAAGCAAAAAAGGATCAGGAAATGTGAAAATCTTTCCTGGAAATCAGTGATACCCACATCTACTACACCTCCTTCAGGAATGATTGACTGGCTTGAACTTCAGTGCTGTAGAGGGAGCTCAAAATGTTTCAGGTCCTTGGACAAACTATCTTGGGTCATCATAGCCCCTTTCTTCATGACTTAGCATCCTGTGGCTGTTAGGTAATTCCTTTTGGAATGTACAAGTAGAACCCACAGCACCCAACCACTGTAACCCTAACAATATCTTCAGAGAGCATCTGGAGCCTACAGCAGAGCTTTCTCCAATTAGTTCTAACCCAGTCATCTTATTTTCACACCAATATAGATTTGAACAGTATCTTGATGTATGATGTTCTTTGTTCTGGCACTATTAAAAACCTCACTGGACTTGAAATTTGGGTTAAACCTAAATCTGTGTTCCTAGCCATGGTTACCCATATATGCTCCAACAATGAAGTATATACTATGATATGTGATATGATACGATATGATATGATATGATACAATACAATATGATTCTCAGTCAGCCACCCTCATCCACACTTATGTGACCATGGCTCTTACAATCAGAAAAAATTCTATTCTGAAATAAAGACTTTCCTACCAGTTTTTAGAATGAAACCAAGCTGGAAAGGGGATCACACACTGCACAAAAAATTATATTTGTAAAGGCAACCTTATTAGTTTACTCAATCAGGCAAAACCAATCAACAGGCATAAACAAAAATATTTAGAAGACTATTTTAACAGGCATGACACATTTATTTAGCCAAACCATATTATTAGATTCTTCTCTAGGACCTATGACATTTTAGTTATAGGTTATTGACTAGGTTTGCAGTACCAGGCCTTAATTCCTTATGTTGAGTGTGTCTCAGGTGCAACCAATGGAATAGTTGGTTAAGAAAGTACCAGTCCTACGTCTATTGCACTATTAGGTACACCTTTCCTGGCTGGTTGACTGTGCAGACCACAGAGTGGATCCACTATCTGTTAGGGCTGTTGATGATTTTCTCCCCCAGAAGCCTGCATATTACTTGCCAGCACTATGATAGCCAGCCAGCATGGGTGAGACAACTTTAATACCAGCATGTGGAAAGCAGAGGAAAGAGGTCACTGTGAGTTTGAGCCCAGCCTGCCACTACATAGAGAATTCCAGGTCAGTCTGAGCTATAGCATGACTCTACCTCAAAGAAAAAATAAAGTATATGAAGAGATAAGCTGGAAATGTAGAGAAGAATAATAAAAGGATACATGTAACATATAGCCAGAGAAGGAAAACATAGAAGGAACACCATGGAGGGATTACAGTAAAGGAGAGCAGGCAACACAGGACTTAAAAAAACAATTTATCTTCTACATCTTCCCTCCCTAGCTCCCCCTCTCCCTCTTTCTCTCGTCTCTCTAGTTCTTGTATATTCATTTTCCTCATTTTCTTAGTGGGCACTGACCTGTAACTCTCAGTACCAGCACGGGGCTATCATACACAATGAGCTTTTGATCACAGAGAACTACAAGGTTTCCTAAAAGAATTACAGGTTTCTGTCAGAGTATGAGATGACCCACCAAAGGTTATTGCTGAAGACAACATATGGAGCTGACACAATTGAACGGTATGGCTCAAAGCAAGGATAGAGTCTGTCCCCAGACAGTCAGCATGTATAGTGACAGAAGGTGCTACATGGGTGACTGGGGGAAGTGTCCAATATCCATCCAAGCAAGTCATGGTCTAACCTACTTAGCAGCAAATAAATCTTTGTGATGCCCACACAACTGCAATAGTGGCACACAGCCATGGGGGGGGGAGGAACCAATTGCTCTTCATTTGGCTAACTGATCCCCTCAGTGTTACAGGACCCATAGCTGGAACAAGAAGTCAGAACCATATCCAAGCATAAGCCCACTCTCCAGTATCAAGCTACCAGCAACCATGGGGTACAAGAGGGCCTACACCTATTAAACTCTATACAAAAATAAAGGTTATCTTATTTGTCCTCGTGCTAGCTTACTCTCCATTGGAGAATCTGCTTCATTTTTTCAGATAGGTGCAGATCCTTAGGTGAAACAAGCAACGGTGCTGTTTTCCTGATGAACAGGATACCAGCACAAGAGTGAAGGAGAACAACACAGAACATCAGAGAGCCAGAGCCCCAGAGGCCCACAACTCCTCATCACTGAAGCACATCAATATTGAACCCAATGTGGCTCAGGGAAATTTTGTGGATGAGGGGGCAGAAAGAATGTCAGACCCACATGTTGGGTCAAGATATGCAGAGACATTTATCGTCCCAATAACTGTGGGTTAACCCCAAAATGCACGAACCATATACCACCACAAGGAGGGGCCAATAGGGAGGGGGTAGGCCACGGATGAGCCTAATAATGGTACCGAACTGCCTGTATTTGCTGAATACAAAACTAATTTAAAAAGAAAAAAAATTATAGGAGAAAATTCCATTAAAAGGTGAAAAACAATCCTATACATAGAGTCACTTATGCTGGGGAGTTGATATGCTTTATTCATGCTATAGATATCTAATTTAAAAATATTATTACGCCTCAAGAATTTTGTTGAATTGATCAAGTGAAATAGGACTTGTTGAAGTACACATCACTATTAATTCACAATTGCATAGGTCTCGTCATAAAATTTAGTAGAAAACATCTTTTAGTATTTATTTATTTATTTTCAAGTAGAGAGACGAGAGAGACAGAAAGAGAGAGAGAGAGAGAGAGAGAGAGAGAGAGAGAGAGAGAGAGAGAGAATGAGCACACCAGGGCCTCCATCTGCTGCAAATTTATATCATAAGCATATTCCAACTTTGTACAGCTGGCTTTCCGTGGGTTCACACGAGTCGAACCTGAGTAGTTAGGCTGTTCAGGCAAGCACCTTAACTGCTGAGCAATCTCTCCATCCCATATTTGTGAAACATTGATAATTAGGAAGTATTGTGTGAGGATTGTGCTCATTTATGAACATAATGCCACCAATCAATGTCATATTAAGCTTTGGCTATTACTAATCTGGTACAGAAAATGAATCAGTGTTAAACAGAGACCAACATTGGCTGCCTAAAAGGACCCTTTGGGAAAAATAATCCCTCAACCATCCGGGTGGACAGTTGGTTGATTCCATTTGATAGAAGCAGAGGATGGACATTAGTGCATCTTTATTTTAGATTCTCCAGCAAATGAGTTAGGCTGAGCTTCTGCAGAAGAGTGAGATGCATAAGGTCAAGAAGATGATCCTGCTGCTGGTAGATGTACCCACTTTCAGGTTTTATCTCATAATTTTTGTGAAATCTCATGTTCCATTTGATTTTTAATTTTATTATTGAAGTCAGTCCCATCATTATTCTGGTACAAATTTCTTCAATTCTTGCAGAAATGTTCACAGTTAGCCATAATTTACATTAAGTCATCTCTTTCATGACAACCCTATGAGTGATTTCACAAATACATAGACTGGGATGTCAATTTATAAGTGAGACTTAGAAACATAAGTCAAATATCAGTGACTATAAACAGGGAAGGCATATATTTAGAAATAATAACAAGGATTCTACCATGTCTGATGGTGTGAATTACAATGCATTCTCACAATGTCTGTAAATACATAACAAATTATACCTAGATTTCATGTCTAGGGAAAAATTCTTGATTAGAAGATAGGTATCCATATTTTGTTCTTTACATTTTTGTGAAATACTAAAAGAGATTTCCTTGAGATGTATATGAATAATTGGTTTTGTATTATTATTATCAAGTATATTCTACAGAATATAAAGGATACTTCCCTGAAAAGAGTAATGACCCATTTTTGATTCTGTAGAACTCACATAAAGCCAAATGCACAAAATGTCACATGAATCTAGACTTAGTTTGCACTGGCAGGAGGTCCTGGTGGGTCCATTCTCTCTCTCTCTCTTTTTTTTTTTTTTACCTCTCTCCAGCTGTCAAATATATAATTTTTATGTCAGAAATGGGCAGGAGAGATGGCTAAGTGGTTAAGGTGGTTGCCTGCAAAGCCTATGACCTAGGGTTGATTCTCCAAAATCCAGAGAAAACCAGATGCAAATGGTGGTGTAGGCATCTGCAGCTTCTAGAGGCCATGGTGCACACATTTCGTCTCTCTCATTCTCTCTCTGTGTAAGTAAATTTGTGTATTTATTTTTTAATACTCTAAGGGGAAATGCAAATGTAGAATCATACATAATATAAATTTCAGCAATACTTATGTTATTGCAAATGGTAAAAGTTTTGAAATTACCTTTTAAAATTATGAATAAGATATTAAAATATGTATACATTCTCAAAATTGGAAGGTCACTTTGAAACACTGAGTTCTTGACATGAAATTGTCATTGAGCTATGGCCTAATGTGTCCCACAGGGCATGATTGGAAGGGCTGTTAGCCTTGGCACATTTCATATGGACAATGCTCTATCATGTGCACAAACTAGTTTCAATTTCGTTTAAGCTTCACTTACTATAATTTCATTAGTGAGCGGAAGCAGTTCAACAGTAACTTGAAACAAAGATGTACTGAGAAACCACAAACAAATAGTCAGGGTTACCTATGAGATTATTCCACACCAGCAAACAAAGAAATGTCATGGAAGTACACTGATGATTTTACAAAGGACAGAAAATGCTAAGAAGACATCAAGGTTGGAATAAGAAAACATTTGTGAACTTGATTATGTCTATTCAAGTATTTCTATGAATGGCCATAGAACACCCAAACACCTGAAGTGAGAAATAACAACGGAACAGATCAAATCAGTTTATTTTCCCACAGTGGATTCCATTTTGTTTGCTAAAGAGGAAGGTTTTTCTTTTTTACACTTCTGCTATGACTGTATCTGAAAATTCCTCTCAATTGTCTCTGAACCTCAACTATGTAATTAACATTAAAAATTTTAATTGTACTGATTTTGCTGTGACCAAAGTTGATAGTGTGTCTCACTGTAAAGCAAACAGAAAAGGAATTTGTCCTCTACCTGTTTTTTTGTAATATTGGATTTAAAATAAACCATGAGAGGTATAGGGGCAAACTAGGATGTGGGTTGGTACTAGATGACAGGCAGAAGATCCCAACATTTTATTACCACATGCAAAAGTGGGTACAGCAGTGTGAGGTTATTGGGTGGCATTCAAGAAATGAATGTATTTTGTTCTTTTATGGGGGCCCTAAGTATCTAGCATTTAGAGACATAGGCTATGTTATTTTTTTCTTTTTTCATTTGCTTGATACCAGGTCTTTGAAAAGTACCAGTACCTTAGGATCCCTCATACATCCCAAGCCCTTCACTATGGAGTAACACATAGTCTTCTATTTCATGTTACAGTCAGGACCTTCACCCAGCTGTATATATTGAGAGGGCCCTGGGCACTCAGATAATATTATCTACATCATCCATGCAAAGCCACTAGTGCCATAGTAAGCTCATCTTCCTGTATAACCTATGCTTAAGTCTCAAGCAGCCCCAGTGTTAATCCCCATGGAACCACAGCAACCCACAGAGCTCTGAGTACTTCCACTAGCCTTGTTGTTTCTAAAATTCCAGTAACATTCCCCCAAACACACTTCACATTCACAATTTAATATTTATTCTAGGCCATGTAGTCTCTCCCAAGCACCAGTGTGATGATAGCTTCCCTCCCAGTTTTCTCTTCCACTGGCATCACTTCAGAAAACCAGTACCAGACTCAGAAATTAAAATACATGGCCTCATTACCACTTTTAGTTCAAGAACACTTCAGGACTCTACTTATATCCCAATGCCCAATGCAGCTGCATACAATTGCCAGTGTCACACATTCACACATAAATCCACCACAATCCTATGAGTATTGCAGCAACTTATATTTTCCCTATACAATCACCTAGCAACTGCTATGACCAACAGAAGTACAACACCATCCAGTATCAATCTGGAACATAATACAAATGTGATGTAATCCAAGGCTAATCCTAATTGAGGTCATGCCCTGCCTGGAACCACTCAGCCCAGTAACAGCATTCAGATTCTTATAAAATTCCTGGCTCTGCCCTCTGATTCTTGGTATCAACCTTCAGTACAATAAGCTTCATTCAAATACACAAGAAGGACCACGGCTTTCCATCCCACCCTTAATATTGCACACATACACCTGCCACCACACTGATATAATTTTGCAATAATGCCATGCCCCTGACCTCCACAATCATCCCTTTGTTCTCTGAACCCCCCCAACAGCTAATTTCTCTAAGCCTCTGGTGCCCCTTGAATGTAGAGTGAAGTACTAATCACTCATCCACCTGTGCACTGTGTTATCATACTCTCGTACTAACTGGAGTTCCCAGCATCCATTTGAACATCAAACTTCCAAGTTGTAGCTTTTCCACACCAGCACCAACTTCAGACTTTGATATCATTGCTATAGCTATTTTATAACCAGCTCCTCAGCTCCCAGAATTGTCCCCAGGTCTTGGTTTCCCCTGTAACATAAAACAGAAGATGTATGTACCAGAGTTTGTCCATGTTCCCTAGACCATGTCAAAGTTAGTAATATCTGGTATGCATATCAATAAGACTCATCTTTTCGAAGCAATGGCATGGATTGTGGAAGTCATTTTGAGAAGACTCAGGTAACAAAATGACATAGAAATTGCAGTGTACACCTACTCCATTGTCCATTGTGGAACTCAGAACACATGAGTGAGGAAGTATTATGATCCTTGACATTTCAGGTGTGCTTTTTAATGCAGATCAAATTAACCTTTCATGTCCTTAGATCCCCTTGTTCACACTAAATTAATTTTGGAATTAATACAAGTTAAAGCAGCCACCAACACCATCATACAAAAAAGGATATATTGACAGAACATGAAGCACACCATGGCCAATTGGAGAGTTCCACATCTTCCACAAATGGGCCTTAACTGCATCCTCCTACCCATATTTGCTACATAAAGAGAGCTGCACTGAGCATCCTCAGAAGAGTTGAGACAGGCACCAGGAGAATGAACATTCTACTGCTGGCTGCAGCTCTCAACTGCCTGGTTTGTGCTCAACAGCAACCCTTGAAGGTACCATGTCTAACATGGGCTACAGGAGTAGAGCTGAAGATGGCTCTTGGTGGGCCACTCTTCTACATGGGCCTCAGTGTCATTAGATAAGGTCATTGTTTCACTTGCCTCTCTTTTATTAAGCCATCCTCTCTCACTGCATTTAGTATTTACTAGTTTATATTTCCCTTGCTGTAAGAATGGTGAACAGTATATTTTTATATGAAACATACTTGCACATTTTCTTTTACTATTTAACGTGAGTAAGAATGTTTTAAATGTTGTAAGTTCATACTAAACATATAACAATATCAATGTAGATATAAGGAACTGTATTTACTTTTTGCTTTTGGTGTTCTGAGGTAGGGTCTCAGTGTATCCCAGGCTGACCTGGAGTTCATATATACTCTCAGGCTTACCTTGAACACACGGAGATCTTTTCTATCTCTGCCTTCAGAATTCTGGCATGAGATGGGGTGTGCCACCATGCCTTCTAAGGCACAGTGTTTCTTACATAAAGAGGAACATATCAAGTGAAATGGCTCTTCCATCTTTACACATTCTGAATGGATTTCCAAAAGAATACATGTAACCAAGTCTGATGGAATAATAGACATGAATGACAGTTGGGTTTGGACTACATGTGTGTGTGGTGTTTTGTAATTATTCTCCTGTGGAAACTAGATAGGCTGTATCAGTCATAATGCTGCAATTCATTTTTCTCCTTCATAAAGTCAGTTTCAATTTAAATTCCATATTTTTCTTCCACATGTGGGTCATTCTCTTGACAGTCCTTTCCAGAGGAGTCAGGAATAATATATTAAAGATATGTATCTGCCATCAAAATGTGATTTGCTATCAACCATATTTTGATGATATTTACTATTTTTACCTTGTGGTTTATTAGGTACACCATCCCATGACATCTGGTTGTAGTTACAGCTTGTTTTGGGCTCTTCTAAGAATAAGATGAGAAAATACAGTCTCTACATTGAATTAATATTTCTCAATTCTATTATGTGTGTGATAATACACAGTTAAATATGTTAAGGAGCACATATACTTGTGATGTGAGAGATCATATCAGAACTTGTTCTTAAAACATAACTATAAGGTTTTCACATGGCTGCTGTCAGTTGACAAAATTGAATCTATGTTCATACTGATAATACTATCTGGTGCTCATAGGATTGAGCCATGTTGTAAATTTATATAGTGGATGTAATATTTCAGATTTAGTTATAACTTCTCTCAAACAGATAAGATGTTTTTCACAGTTTTTCTGTTAGGAAAATCAGATTCATTAATGACAGTACAATTTGCAGAACAAAATAGGAAACATGGCTGTACCTACCAAGTGCATATTCTTTTTTTGGTTTTCAGAGGATTTTCACACCCTCTACCTGGCCTCTAATCATCTGTCAGCAATAAATGAAAATGGGCTGCTCATGCTTTACTTTCGAAATATTTCATTTTATGATGGTTATAAGAAAATGTCTGCGACATTTTATATGAGGTAAGTCAAATATGTTTAACTACTAAAACTGACCTATTTGAATGCTAACCAAAATTTCTCTGTCATATTTACATTGATATATCTCATTTTGCATGTGAATTTGAGTTTCTGTTGGTAGTTTACAGAACCTGAATTTTATAAGTCATGGTACAACTTCACACCAACCAGAAGACATTGTGTAATTCCTTGAAGATGCTCACATTTTGAAAAATCCTGCTAAATTCCATTCACTTCAGTCACTACTTACAGATGGTGAGCAAAGTTCATTCTGTGTAAACCTACAATTTGGTGAAAGTTCACCAAGCCCAATGACTATAATTGGAGTTTATTCCTTTCCTTTCTGGAAGTAGGGTCTCATGTGCCTCAAGCTGGCCTCATCTTTAGCTGGTTACCTGGAAATCATGAGCCTTCTGTATTCCCATCCCATTTGTAATGACTATAGCAGTGTGTCCCATAGCCAGACATTCTTGCCTTATTAATAAAAGTAATGTTTAGTGAAGATTCCATAGAGTTGTCAGACTAGGAAGGCATGGCAAAACATAGTCTTATTACAGGAAGCCAATGATTAATACAGGAATATCTCCACCACTTTGGATATGAGAATTTTACATACTGAGTTCTAGAACAGGTGGTATAAAAGAAATCTACCAGAGCCAGCCTAGTAAATGACCATGCACTTCATTGGCATGAAGAACATGAGAGGAGAATCTGCTCCTGACCATGGAGGAGGACATCTTCATCTGCAAGTCACATCTCCTTGACTTGGGTGAGGATGTGGAGCTCTCTTAGGGTACGAGAGACAAGGTAATAAAATTTTGGGATGAAATACTGACATTTTACAAGTGTACATACTTCAAATTATAATTCAGAATTGCCCCAGAAATTTGTGGGTAAGTGAGAACATGTATTAATATCAACACCTCACACTGGTATTTCTCCTTACTGGAAATAGAGTCATGAATTCTTTGCACAAAAGTGGCAATACGGAGAACATTGGCAGCCGTACACACATTTATAGCAAATAATCAGAACATCATGGCAGGAGGGATTGCTTAGCGGTTAAGGCATTCACCTGCAGAGCCAAAGGAACGAGGTTTGATTCTCCAGGACCCACTTTGGCCAGATGAACAAACGGGCACATGCATCTGGGGCTTGTCTGCAATTTCTGTAGGCCCTCATGATCCCTCTCTCTCTCTCTCTCTCTCTCTCTCTCTCTCTCTCTGTCTCAAATAAGTAAATAAAAATAGAATAATTTAAAAATTCAAAACATCATTTGAACCTAATAATGTGGCACAACTTTAATATGCTAACCATTGCCAGAAATCACAACCAACATGTACTAGCATGGGGGATGATCAGAAGTTCAGGGATAACCTAAGCTACATAATGCCTTCAGAGACAGCTTCAGCTACAACTATGTTCTCACTGGACCCAGTTGACATCAACTCAAAAAGAATACCTTTCCCCAAACTACTCTCAGGAGACATATTCATGTTGAAAGTATGTTCTGAGCTTTCTGAGAACATTTGTTACAGTCCTATCATTAAGATGAGAATTGGGGCATGCTTGCACATGTCTTCCCTCTCCCCTCCCCCCAGTGCTGGTGAATCCAGGAGGAGACTATGTGCAAGGTATTTTGCTTTGCAAAGCCGCATTAATCAGTGGCATTTCACTTATGTGATAGGTCTTGTGTGGCCATGTGTCACTGATGAAAACACTCAGACACATCTTCAAGCTTTATATGCACACATGCATACACACAGGAATGCATACTGAATACACATACGTATTCAATAAATGAATAAGCAACTGGAAAGGGAAAACCAGAAATCAGACATAAAAATTAAAACTCAGTTCAGTGACTGTATTTCAGATGTTTTCAAAGTCTATGCATTCAGATAAAGTGTTTTAAACTTTCCCCATGGTGTAAAGTCAAAGAGGATATTTGTTGAATGTTGAACTGTGAGGGAGAATGAGAAGGAGCTGCAAACACCATTGGCACAGGAAGTCACACAGAATTGTGCAACAATTGTCAGAAGTTGATGTGAGACAGAGTAAAGCTGTGAAAACACAGCTTCCTTTTAACAGTAAACTGTAATGTAGTGTTGCTACTTTCTCAAGTAAAAGTAATGTGGAATATTAGTTCATATGTGCTGGATGTATTCTAACCTTATTTAGGGAAAATGGCACATGTCGACTCTACAGACTTCGGGCAGCCAATTACAAACGTCGGATTTTTGCTCTTATGCGTAAGTACTTCTTTTCTTACTATGGCTAGCAAAAAAACAATCTTCACAGGACATTTTCCTTCAGCATGGTATTATGTGCTATCCTTTCACTTTTTTTTTCATTATCTGACAGATGACTATTGGTGCTTGAGAGGCTGACTTTTGTCATTCTTTCAGTGTATCCACTACTAGACATTGAACCAGTTGAACAAAAAATTGACCACCCAAGGGGTTTCTAGCTGCTCCATAATTCATATGATACCTAGCCAAGAGTCTGGATCTGACAATTTTATAATAAAGATGTAGGTGGGTATAATTATCATGACTACCTTCTTTTGACATAAGCGTCTTAGTTTAGCACAACATCTCACATCCTGCAACAATCCAAAAATATTATACCAACTATGCACCACATGATTATAAGTATGGCTGCTTCAAACATGCACATTATAAGAATGAATTGAATGTAGTTCTTCACAAGAATGGCTATCTAAATTCTACAAAAGGTTGGTCATTATTACAAATGCATATTGTGAAATTCTCTAACCTCAGATTCTATTCATTTACATGAATACTTAAGGAAGACATGAGAGCATTTTTTGGTTTGGGCTTGTACAATTATTGACAGAAGGGAAGTCATGGAAAATTGGTGGGGGACAGCCATCTTATACTGGCAATACATGAAGTTTCATTCATACATACCATACTTTTTTTTATAAATTTGTTTTGATGTTCCTTGACTAGTGGCAACTTAAAGAGTAATAGTGAGTGTACCTCTCAGCAATTGTTGAGGAAAAGAAAAGCTGCTGTGTTAGTCACCTCTCAAGGTTAAACCAAAAAATAAAGATCATTTTTGTCCCTTTGGCAGAAGGTTTAGTCTGTGATATGTAGAAATCATGAATCTGGACCTTTGATGATTTACAACATACTGATGATGTCTGAACTGCCTTGGGAGGACTGTCTGTTTCATAACAGAGGGGGAAAAAAACATGAAGAAAATCAACCCCGTTCATAGTATGATGTTCACAGGCATAATGGACTCCCTTAGAAATTATCCCAGCTTTTAGATTTTGGCAACTTTTGTGAATCACGTTCTCACAAGGAAGTTAGTGTCACAGTTGTGATTGTAGTTTCCTATAATTGATGCAACTAGTTTAACGGGAAGTTCATCCAATGTATAATCTTAGTCTATCATCCAAAATACATTACAATATACAACATAATGACAGGTATTGATTATTTTTCCATAAAAAGTAAGAGTGGTACATACACACTGTATACATTTAAAGACATAATTTAAAATTAATATTAAGACTTCATGCATTACTAACATCAGACTTTTGATAAATTAACAAAATGTCTTAACACTATGATGTTTGTATGTATGTTCTATGTAGTAATGGAAGCCCCATTTGCTGAGGCAGTAAATACTTAGTAAAATTAGCCTCCAAATCGTGGACTTCTGAAATGGCTTACCTCTTTGGAGATGCAGGTCAACCGCATGGGTATTGTGGGCTATGCATTGTGAGGGAGGGAGGGGAGAGGCAATATCTCTGTGCAAAATGTCCCAACTAGTGGCTCTAACAATCCTTCAGCCTCCTCTTTCACAAAATTCCCTGTGCCATACTGGGAGCATTTAAAGTCTACTTCAGTGATGGGGTCTTAGATAATCTGGATCTCTAGTTCGGTAGGTGCGGAGTGTCCTCAGTATCTATTCCAACACTGCTATGCTGAAAACAACTTAACTAAGACAGTGGTATTCTTGCTTGTTTCTTCAATTCTTCTGTGCTTTCAGCTGGGGCTGCAGCTGGGGTGGAAACACTAGATCTTTTAATTCCCCAGGTCAACTTCCCATCTAAAAAAGAGTAGCAGATTCTCCAATGGTGTATGAACATAAGCACCAGTTAAATGGGATAATATTAACAAATTTAGAGAGAATTAAGAGGGTTTAGACACTCTTATAGTGTAAGGTTAGTGGGAACATAACAATGGAAAGCAGATCCATTATCTGTATATAATTCTGACTTGTCTCCCAGTTCCAGATATGATTCCCTTTCTACTGAGCAGATCTGTTCACAAGTCCAAGAGCAGTGGGTTACCCACCATGGCTGTGTGTCACTATTACACTTGTGTTAGCATCATGTCAAGTTGTTCATTTCTGGGTCGCTTAAACATTGAGTTGCTTAGACAGATGTTGCCCACTTCCCCCATTGGTAGCTCATGTAGCTCCATCCAGCACTCCATGGGCTAATTGTCTTGGGTGTGGCTCTCCTCCTGATTACCACCAGGATCCATGTCAACAGCATTTGGTGTCTTCAGCAGTCAGGGTCTTACCATTAACCTCTGGTTGGTAATCAAGTGCTCTCACAGAAGTTGATCTTGTTTGTATTGGGAAAACTAATAGGTCTCTCTGATCATCAGCTCATTATGGATATCAAGCACATACTGGAACAGGGAATTACGGGCCCTGGCCAAAGGCAAGAAACATCAAAAAGCCAGAGAAGAAAAAGAAACTTGAAACTTCCAGTCAAGATGGCGACCGCCTAGCTGCACTACAAACAACAAGGGAAAAAAAAGGCAAGTATTCAAGGGAAATTACGAACTTTTTGAAGAGGGAGGGCACAGTTTAGGGTAAAAGAGGGAAGCACACACCCCCGAGACCCACGCCCCTCCCCCCCGCCCGCTGTGAATCACTACATCAGGCAAGGCTCAGCGCCCCAGCTGCCCAGCGCCCCGTGCGCACCAAGCCCCACGCGCCCCGGCGGCCCCACGCGGCCCACAACCCCCGTGCCCTAAGCCTGCGTCCCCCCACGTCCCCAGCGCACCCCTCCCCCACAGCGCCCACCACGTTCCCTATCCACACGCAGCAGGCACAGCCCCAGGGAACCGAGGCTTCCCGCGCCCCAGGCGCCCAGGCCTGCCCCGCGACCCCACGCCCCCCCGCGCGTGCCAGACCCCCGCGCCCCAACACCCTGGTCTCGAGACCCCCCGCCTGCCCCAACCCCTGCCTGCCCCACCGCCTGCGCACCCCACCCCCCGCACGCCCCACACTCCCTATCCACACATGGCAGGCGCGCCCCAAGCGCCCCGCGCCCGGGTGCCCAGGCATGCCCTGCACCCCCATGACCTCCACGTGCCCCAAGACTCCCACGCCCCACCCCCATGCGCCTCGAGCCCCCCCGCGCGCCCTGCCCTCCCCTCCCCCCTCGCGTGCCCAACGCTCCCTACCCACACGCGGCAGGCGTGCTCCAAGCTCTCCACAGCATCCTGCGCCCGGGTGCCCAGGTGTGCCCCACACCCCCTGCGTGCCCCAGGACCCCCGCGCCCCACCCCCACGCTCCTCGAGCCTGCCCCCATGTGCCCCACCCCTACCACATGGTCAGAGTGCCCCGCGGCGTCCATCTTACCTCAGCGAGCTCCACGCCCCCTGTGTGACACGCGACCCCTGTGACCCCTTCACCCGAACGACCCACCCCCTCCCCCCCGCGAATCGAGAGCACCGCATAGCGCAGTGTCCTGTGCCCCCCACGCCCACCCGAGCGCCCTGTGCTCCTAGCCACCCCCCCTCCCCGCGCGCCCTGCGCCCCCACACACATGCACCCCAGAGCATCCACGTCCTGAGCCCCATGCACCCCGAAGCGCTCTCTGCCCTAACCCGCGCCCCCACCCCACACACCCATCGTCCCCCCACCTTACGCTGCCCGTGCGCCACCACGAGTCCCGAGCATGCCCCTGCATACCCAGGCGTGCCTTGCGGCCCCTGTGCCCCACCCCCATGCATCCTGCACCCCAGCGTGCCTCAGCATACCCTGCCCCCCCTCCACGCCCCGCGCCCACAGCGCGACCCCCTCGGCCCCCCCCAAAAGCCCCAAGACCTCCCATGCGTCCAGAGCACCCCGCGGCGTCCCTTGGCATCCCGCACCCTGGTGTGCCCCGCGCCCGCTCCCCCCATGCGCACCATGTGCCCTCCAGTGCACTCCGTGCACCCCCCACGTTCCCTGAGCCCCTAGCCCCCCGCGCCTCCTGCATGCTCTCCTGCACCCCCCTGCAAACCCCTGACCCCCGTGCGCCCTGTGCTCCCACCGTGCCCCCCAGGTGCCCCACACATCCCCGTGCCCTGCACACAACCCCTGTATGCGCACCCCCCCCGCACCAACAGCGTGCCCCTTGCCCCCTGACTGATCAGAATGCCCACGCCCCCCACCAACCAAACCAACCGGCCCCGCATCCCCTGAGCCCTGCCACCTCCTGCACACACCACCCTGATTGCCCGGTGCCCCGGCGCACCCCGACCCCCCCCCCGCCACCTGCCCCACTCACTCCATATACACCATCGCACCCCATGCCCTCTTCTACCCACCCGCCCAACCACCCTCCATACATCCCGCATGGCTATGCTTTGATCGGGCACCCACCAGTCACGCCTGCCAGCATGCTGCACGGAAGCTGAGACCTCCTACCTTGCCCTTGTTCTCTGATCCTGCTAGTAGACCAGCCACCTGGTGCTCGATTTGCAGGCCTGTGGGGGCCACTCCTGCTGTGAATAGGTGGCTGCCAGATACCCTGCTGCTGTGCTCACATCACTTGCCGCCAGTCAGCTTCTGATGTGTCCTGATTCCATACCCACATCATCTGCCTCTGCACTACAATTGCATGTGCAGCGGGCCCAGTCCCACAGCAAGAGCCACATAAGTCCACAATGAGTCACTAGCGCCAGCACAGGTGCCATCCCCTACCTGTACATCACCACCCATCCCCCACTCCCCTGAAGAGGAAGAGCACAGACTGTTTACAGACCCCAGTGTACCCAGCCAGAATCTAGGCACCTTCAGGGCTTGCTATCTCAGTCCCCTTTCAAGCTCAAAGGCAGGCAGCTTAGGTGCATTACTGGGTGAGAATTCAGGCAATTTTGGTGCCCCTGTCAGGCTATAGGTAGGTGACTTTGCCAAGAGTGAGCAAAAACCCAGGCTGCTTACAACTGCCCCAGGCTGCCTTGGATTCGCATTAAGCTAGATCCCAGGCTGCTCAACCCACCTACCTGCCATTACACTGACATGCGTAGACCACAGCGCAAAAGAAATAACGTGAAAAATAAAATGCAAGAAAATCCAGATAGATCACCCATGTCCAACAAGGATTACATCTAACCAAAACATAGAAGAGTGTTTAGCATCAGAACATCAAGTGGAAGCAATGAACAATGCAACCTGACCAAACTACTGCTAGAAGTGACAGGAAAGCTACAAAGGATAGATAATCGTATGGATGCTACCATCACTAAGCTAGAGCAATATGATAAGACACTGGAAGGAATTCAAAGAGAGCTAAGAGACTTGAGGGAGAGTGAAAAAAAAGAGGACCTTAAAAATCAGTTGGCCACACTAAATGAAAACATAAAGAAATGCAAGGATGATTTCCAAGAATCATCAAGAAAATCAGAAAATGAGACAAAAAGGGAGCTGGACAAAGCGATGGAAGTGATACATAGGAAAGTAGTAGAAAATGCAAACTTAATTGAACAAGTCCAAAACTCACTAGAGGCTTTCAAGAATAGAGTCAGTGCAGTGGAAGATAGAAATCCTGATCTGGAAGACAGGATGGAAGAAACAGTTCGCGAGTCCAAAAATTTCAGTAAGTTCAAAAGTTCCTGTGAACTGAACATGAAAGAATTGTGGGATACACTTAAACGTCCTAATATCAGAATCATTGGAATACCAGAAGGAGAATAATTCCAGACCAAAGGCATGGAGAACTTATTTAACACAACAATTGAAGAAAACTTCCCCCATCTCTTAAAAGAAAGGCCCATCAAGATTCAAGAAGCAAACAGAACTCCTAACCGACTAGACCAAAGGAGAAACTCCCCAAGGCATATTATTATTAAGACTCTAAACATTGACACCAAGGAAAAAATCCTAAAAGCAGCTAAGGAAAAACAGCACACCACTTTCAAAGGAAACCCCATCAGAATTACATCAGACTTCTCAATGGAAACCCTGAATGCAAGAAGGGCCTGCAATGTAACTCTCCAAACTCTAAGAAACTATGGCTCCTAATCCAAACTACTCTACCCGGCAAAAGTCTCCCTTATAATAGATGGTGAAAGGAAAATATTCCATGACAAAACTCAGCTTTACAATTATATGAACACAAAACCAAACCTACAGAAAGTACTCCAGGAAATTCTCCACAGAGAAGAAACAAATAACCAAACACAAATGCCTACAAGAAGCAGATCACAGCAACCAAACCCAGAGTAGATAGAAAAAAAAAAAATTAAATTGCATGGAAATGCCAACAGACCTCTACCACCACAACATGACAGGGATCAAATCAAATCTCACAGTCATCACCCTAAACATTAATGGCCTTAATTCACCCATCAAGGGACACAGGCTAACAGGGTGGATCAAAAAATTAGAACCCTCAATCTGCTGCCTTCAAGAAAACCATCTTACCACTAAAGACAGAAACCTCCTCAGGGTGAAAGGGTGGAAAACAATATTCCAAGCAAATGGGAATAAGAAACAAGCAGGTGTAGCTATATTAATATCAGATAAAGTTGACTTCAAACCAAAAACAATCAAAAAAGACAAAGAATGCTACTTCTCACTTGTAAAGGGAACAATCCATCAAGAGGATATTACAATCATAAATCTGTATGCACCAAACAAAGGGGCACCGCAGTTCATAAAACAAAACCTACTTGACAATAAAACAGAAATAACCACCAACACCATCATAGCTGGGGACTTTAACACACCATTATCAGTAATAGACAGATCATCCAAACAGAAGCTCAACAGGGAAGTAAGAGAGCTCAACAAAACCATAGAGCACTTAGACCTAACAGACATCTACAGAACTTTCCATCCCAAATCCACAGACTACACATTCTTCTCAGCAGCCCTTGGAACATTCTCTAAAATAGACCTCATAGTGGGTCACAAAGACTGCCTCCACATATTTAGGAAAATCGACATAATTCCCTGCATGATATCAGATCATAATGCTATATTCCTAGAAATCAACAACAAAAAAAAACAACAAGAGCCCCAACGGCAACTGGAAACTGAATAGCACACTCTTAAACAATAAATGGATAGTGGATGAAATAAAAAATGAAATTGCAAAATTCCTGGAATTGAATGACAATGAGAACACAACATACCAAAACTTGTGGGACACAATGAAGGCAGTCCTCAGGAGAAAATTCATAGCACTCAATGCCTTCATAAAAAAGACAGAAAGATCCCAAATCAATAGCCTAAACATCCACATAAAGGCATTGGAAAAACAAGCAAAATCCAACCCAAAGAGCTCCAGAAGGAAAGAAATAATTAAAATCAGAGCAGAAATTAATAAATTGGAAACCAAGGAAACAATTAAGGCAATTGACAAAACAAAGAGCAGGTTCTTTGAAAAAATAAACAAGATTGACAAACCTCTGGCCAATTTGATCAAGCAAAAAAAGGAGAGACTCCAAATTAACAAAATTCAAAATGAAAAAGAAGAGATCACAACAGACATCAGTGAAATCGGCAGAATCATCAGGGCTTATTTCAAAAACCTCTACTCCACAAAACTGGAAAATGTGGAGGGAATGGATAAATTCCTGGATGCATATCATCTACCAAAGCTAAACTCAGAGCAGATCAACCACCTCAATGAACCCATCACGATCATGGAGATTGATAAAAGTAATAAAAAAACCTCCCAGAAAAGAATAGTCCAGGACCAGATGGATTCTCAGCCGAATTTTATCAAACCTTCATGGAAGAACTCAAACCAATCTTCCTAAAACTTGTCCATACAATTGAAGAACAGGGAAAACTACCCAACCTCTTCTGTGAAGCTAGTATCACCCTAATTCCAAAACCAGGCAGAGATGCCACAAGAAAACTATCGCCTATTTTCCTAATGAACACAGACGCAAAGATCCTCAACAAAATTCTCGCAAACCAAATCCAACAACACATCAAAAGCATTATCCACCTTGACCAAGTGGGATTTATCTCAGGAACACAAGGATGATTCAACATACGAAAATTTGTCAATGTAATACACCACATAAGCAAGCTTAAACATAAAAACCACATGATCATTTGGTTAGATGCAGAAAAGACCGTTGACAAGATACAACATCACTTCATGATCAAAACATTGGAGAGAATCGGCATGGCCGGTCCACATCTTAATATAATAAAGGCAATATACAAAGCTCCAAAGGACCAAATAAAACTTAATGGAGAGAGACTGGAGGAATTCCCATTGAGATCAGGAACAAGACAGGAATGTCCTCTCTCACCTCTGCTTTTCAATATCGTTCTGGAAGTCCTAGCCCAAGCAATAAGGCAGGAGAAGGAAATAAAAGGGATACAATTTGGAAAGGAAGAAGTTAAGTTAGCTCTATTCGCTGATGACATGATTGTATATGTAAGAGACCCGAGAGACTCCATCCCAAAACTCCTGAAGGTGATTAACTCCTATAGCAAAGTAGCAGGATACAAAATGAATGCACAAAAATCGGAAGCATTTCTGTATGCAAATGACAAAGTCACAGACAAAGAAATAAAGGACATAGTCCCATTTTCAATAGCAACAATAAAAATAAAATAAAATACCTTGGAATAACGTTAACCAAGGAAGTAAAAGATCTATACAATGAAAATATAAAATCTCTCAAAAAAGTAATTGAGGAGGACTTGAAACAATGGAAAGACCTCCCATGCTCCTGGATAGGCAGAATTAACATTGTCAAGATGACAATCCTACCAAAGGCAATATATAGCTTTAACGCAATTCCAATTAAAATCCCTACAGTGTTCTTCACAGACATAGAAAAAATGATCTCAAATTTCATATCGAAAGGCAGCAGGCCTCACATATCCAAATATATCCTCAGCAAAAGAAATTCCTCTGGTGGCATCACCATACCCGATATAAAGTTATACTACAAAACCATAGTAATAAAAACAGCATGATACTGGCATAAAAACAGGAGTATAGACCAATGGAATAGACTTGAGGACCCAGATTTTGGGCCAAGCAACTATAGCTACTTGATATTCGACAAAGGCACAAATAATATAGACTGGAAAAAAGATAGCATCTTCAACAAATGGTGCTGGACAAACTGGATAACCACATGCAGGAAACTAAAACTTGATCGACACATTTCAGCATGCACAACACTAAAATCCAAATGGATCAAAGACATCAACATAAGACCAGAAACTCAAAAACTACTGGAAAAAAATTTAGGAAGTACCTTCCATGATATAGTAATGGAAAAAGACTTCCTGAATAAAACCCCAGTGGTTCAAGTTCTTAAACAGTTACTCAACCATTGGGATCATATGAAGCTGAAGAGTTTCTTTACAGACAAACATATAATAAGCAAAGCCAATAGAATACCCACAGAATGGGAGAAAATATTTGCAGGTTATCCAACTGATAGAGGCATTATCTCGAGAATTTACAAAGAACTCAAAAGTCTAAACGATAAGAAGACAAATACCCCACTCACAAATGGGGCACAGAGTTAAACAGGCAATTCACAGAGGAAGAGATACAAATGGCAAACACACACCTAAGAAAATGTTTGTCATCCCTAATCATCAGAGAAATGCAAATTAAAACAACTATGAGATTCCACCTTACCCCAATAAGGATAGCCAACATCAAAGGGTCAAATGAAAATAAATGCTGGCGAGGATGTGGAGAAGCAGGGACACTCATTCACTGTTGGTGGGAATGCACGATGGTACAACCACTTTGGAAAGCAATATGGAGACTCCTGAAAAAGCTGACTATAGAAATACCAACAGACCCAGTTATACCATTACTGGGCATGTACCCTAAAACCTTCAAACCAAAAGCCAGAGAGATTTGCTCAACCATGTTTGTAGCAGCTCAATTCGTAATAGCTAAAAGCTGGAATCAACCCAGATGTCCATCATTAGAAGAATGGATAACAAAGATGTGGTATTGCTACACAATGAAATTCTATACAGCAGTAAGAAAAAACGACATAAAGAAATTTGAGGAAAAATGGTTGAACCTGGAACAGATCGTTCTCAGTGAACTTACCCAATCACAGAAAAGAAATCGACACATAGTCTCACTCATCTGCAACACCTAACCTGAGTCTGCCCAAGATGCCTTACATACCCAGAAAGCACCTCATGGACTAGACAATAAGATGGATGGGAGGGCGGGGAGGGAATCAAAGGGTGGAAAACAGTAATCCGGACCCAAACGGCAATGGTACCATAAAATTCTACTTCCTAAAAGACAGACCAATTGGCTGAACCTTCACTAGACCCTCACAACAAACACCTGAACCATAAGATACTGGAGACGGTAGGATCAAGACTGACCTAAGTCACCTACATCTTCCCTCCCTCCCTCTCCCCCTCTCCCCTCTATCTCTCTCCTCTCTAACTCTTGTATATTAGTTATCTTTTTCCTCAATTTCTTAATGGACACTGACCTGTAACCCCCACTTCCAGCTTGGGCCTACCATCCACAATGAGCTTTTGATCAGAGAAACCTACAAGGTTTCCCAAAACAATGACAGACTTCTGTCAGAGTACTTGATGACCCACCAAAGGCCAGTGGTAAGACCCTATTGCTGAAGACTCCATATGCAGTTGAAAATTAAAATGGAATGACATGGCTGGAAGCCAGGAGAGAGTCAGTCCCCAGACAGTCAGTGTGTCTAGTGCCAGAAGGCACTACATAGGAGAAGGGGGAAATGACCAAGATCTGTGCAAGCAACACATTGTTTAACCTAATTAGCAACAAATAACCGGATGTGATGACCACACAAGTGCAATAGTGGTACACAGGCATGGTGAGGAATCAAACTGCACTTGATTTGGCTAACTGATCCACTCAGTGGTACCAGACCTTAGCTGGAGCTGGGAAACAAGTCAGAACCATACACAAACACAATCCGACTCTACAGTATCAAGCTACTATCAATCAGGGGGTATAATAGGGCCTACATCTATCAAACTGTCTATCAAAAAAGTAAGTGTTATCTCAATTTTCCAGGTGCTAACTTACTCTCCGTTGGAGAATCTGATTCTCTTTGCCAGATAGATGCAGATCCTAAGAAGAGAGCTGCCCCAACATACCTCAAAAGGGGCCCAACTGAAACTAAGGACAACTGGCGAAATAAGAAGGGTGATGTTTTCCTGTGAACCGGATACCAGCACAAAGGGGAAGGAGATCAAGGCAGAGAAAAATCAACTCCTACCAAATCAGAGAGCCAAAGCCTCATAGTCTCCCAACACCTCAGCACCGAAGCAGACCAAAAATGAACCCAACATGGCTCAGGGAAATTTTGCGGAAAAGGGGGCGGAAAGAATGACAGAGTCACATGTTGGGTCATGATTTGCAGAGACATTTATTATACTAATAACTGGGGGCTAACTCCACAATGCACGACACATTTACATCAACAAGGAGGGTCTAATGGGAGGGGGTAGATCACAGATGAGCCTAAACAATGGTGCCAAACTGCCTGTATTTACTGAAAAGAAAACTAATAAATTAAATTTGAAAAATAAATAAAAAAAATAAAGAAACTTGAGAAATTTGACATTAGGTTTCATCTCACGCTCTCCAGAGCCCTTCTATTCATGTGCTTCTTCTAAGGCCTATTGAGGATTCTACCTTTTAGTCAGAATTTCAGGGTATAGAATTTTTTGGTACCAGTTCATTTTGGGTCCAGTTGTGTGCCCACACTACCTTTTCCCTTTACCCAAGCCCTATGCTCCCTATTGTCCATGCCTCAAGATGCTATTCAGTTATGTCAGCAACTCAGGCTGATCCAAATTCAGAACTGCAGATGAGTGAGAGTATGTGGTGGTTGTCTTTCTGTGATTGTGTGAGTTCACTGAGTATGATCTACTCTAAGTTTAACCATTTTTCCACAAATTTCAAAGTGTTATTTTTTCTTACTGCTGAGTAGAATTCCATTGTGTAGATGTACTACATCTTGCTTATCTATTCATCCAGTGATGGACATCTGGGTTGATTTAAGTTTTGAGTTGTTAGGAATTGAGTAGCTATAAGTGTGATTGAGCAAATATTTCTCAACTGAGATGTGGAACTTTTGTGGTAAACACCCAGAAAGGGATTAACAGCATCTGCTGGTAACTCTATATCCATCCTCCCCAGCAATCTCCTAATTGATTTCCACAAGGGTTTACCAGCTGACATTCCCAACCTCATGAATTAGTGTTACTGTTTCTCTACAACCTTTCCAACATTTGTTTTCATTTGATTTTTTAAAGTTTTCTATCCTTACTGGTGTAAGGTGGAGTCTCATAGTAGTTTTAATTTGCAATTCTCTAATGATTAGGGATGTTGCAATTTTTATTAAGTGTGTGTTACCCCTTTGTAATTCTTCCTCTGAGAATTCCCTATGTGGTTCTCTGCTCCACTTTTGCAGTGGTTAGTTTGATGCTTTAGTGCTTAGATTTCAAGTTTTTTAATGTTCTAGATATTAGGCTTCTGTCAATGGTATAGCTGACAAAGACTTTCTTCTCTTTAGTGGGGAATCCATTCACTTTGGTTGTGGTATGTTTGTCTGTGCAAAAGTTTTGCAGCTTCATGAGATCCCATTGACTGACTGCATGTTTAATTTCCTTGGCTACTGGAGTTTTGGTCAGTAAGTCTTTTCCCAGTCCTATATCATGCAAAGTGCTTCCTATTATTTCTTTGAGTTATTGAAAAAATTTCATGTCTTATATTGAGGTCTTTAATTCATTTGGACTTGAGTTTTCTTCATGGCAAAATGAGTGGGTCTAATTTCATTTTTCTACATATCATCATCCAATTTATCCAACACCAGTTGTTGAAGATGCTGTCTTTTCTTCAGTCTACATTATTGGCACCTTTGTCAAAGATCAGGCAGCTGTAGGTGCTTGCCCTCAAGTCTGGGTCTTAAAATTTGTTCCATTGATCTATCTTTCATTTTTATTCCAGTACCATGCTGTTTTATGTCACTATGGCTTTGCAATATAGCTTTAGATCAGGTATGATGGTACCACCAGAAGTGCTTCTTTTACTGAGGTATATTTGGATATCTTAGGCCTTTTGTCATTCCATATGAACTTTGATATCATTTTTTTCAGTCTCTGTGAAGAATGATGCTATTATTTTATTGGTATTTTTTAACCCTCTACATTGGTTTTGGTAGAATTGCCATTTTCACAATCTTAATTCCACCTATTCAGAACCATGTGAGGCACATCCATCTTATCAAGCCCAGCTCTCCTTTTTTTTTTCTTTGAGTGCGTTTATATTTTCATTATAGGTGTCTTTCACATTCTTGGTTATTGTTATTCTAAAGGATTTCATTTTCTTGCTATTGAAAATGGGACAGCATCACTAATTTAATTCTATGAATATTTGTCATTTTCATACAGAAATAATACTGATTTTTTTGCATTAATTTTGTTTGGTTTAGTGCCAGTTAACTGAAGGAATGTATCAACTTTGGAATTTGGGGATGGAGACGTTTTGGTCACTTATATAAAAGATCATGTCATCTGTAAATAGGGCTAACTTGACTTCTTCCCTTCAAATTTGAATCCCTTTTTATAACTTTCTCCTTTCTTATTGCTTGAGCAAGTAATTCCAGGACTATGTTGAAGAGCAGAGGTGAGAGTGGACACCCCTGTGTTCTTCCTGATCTCAGTGGGAAGTCCTTGAGTTTTTCCCCATTAAGTATTATTTGAGCTTTAGGAGCTTTTGATATAGCTTTTGTTGTGTTGAGATATAAACCCTCCATGCCTATTCTTTCCAGTGTTGTGATGAAGAAGTGGTGTTGTATTTTGTCAAAAGCCTTCCCTGCATCAATCAAGATGATCATATGATTTTTATGGTTCAGTTTATTTATGTAGCATATTATGTTGACTGATTTCTGTATGTTTGGCCAGCCCTACATCCCTGGCATGAAGCCTACCTTATCAAAGTTGATAAGGCTTTTGATGCATTATTAAGTTATTCAAATCTAGCAATTTTACAATTTCTATTTTGATTTCTTCCATGATCCATTCATTGTTTAAAAGTGTATTGTTTTGTCTCTAGGACTTGGTGGAATTCTGTGTTATGTACTGTTTTGAGAATGTTTTATTTTGGCTATTGTAATTTTCTTTTTGCTGGCCTCTGAGATTTTTATTTAAGTTAGTTTTCTATTCACCAAATACATGCAGTTTGGTACCATTGTTAGGCTCATCCATATCCTACTCCCTCCCTATTGGCCCCTCCTTGTTGAGGTATATTATATGGATTATGCCTTGTGGAGTTAGCCCACAGTTATGATATGATAAATGTCTCTGCATATCCTGACCCAACATTTGTCTCTAACATTCTATCCTCCCCCTCTTCCAAAAAATTTCCCTGAGCCATGGTGGCTTAATTTTTGGTCTGCTTCAGTGATGAGGTGTTGGGGACCTCTGAGGCTCTGGCTCGCTGATTTGGTAGGAGTTGATTTTTCTCTGTGTTGGTCTGCTTCACCCTTGTGCTGCTATCCGGTTATCAGGAAAACAGCACCCCTGCTTGTTTCACTAATTTTCCTTAATTTCAGCCAGAACCCTTTTGGGGTATGGTGGGGTGGGTCTCTCCTTAGGATCTGCATCTATCTGAAAAGGAGTATCAGATTCGCCAATGGAGAGTAAGTTAGCACCAAGACAAATGAAATAACCCTTACTTTTTTTTAGAGGGTTTAATAGGTGTTGGCCCTCTTGTACCCCATGATTGATGGTAGCTTGATATTGGAGAGTAGGCTTATGTTTGGATATGGTTCTGACTTGTTTCCCAGCTCCAGCTGTGGTTCCCATACCACTGAGGGTATCAGTTAGCCAAATCAATAGCAGTTGGTTCCCCACCATGGCTATGTGCCACTATTGCACTTGTATGGGCATCACAACTGGTTATTTGTTGCTAAGTAGGTTAGACCATGAGTTGCTTGGAGAGATATTGGTTATTTCCCCCAGTTGCCCATTAGTACCTTCTGGCACTAGATTTGCTGGCTGGGGACTGACTATCTCCTGGCTTCCAGCCATGCTGCTCAATTTTATGAGTCCGCTGCTTATGGTGTCTTCAGAAATAGGGTCTTACCACTAACCTTTGGTGGGTCATCTAGTACTATGACAGAAATCTGTCACTCTTTTAATAAACCTTGTAGGTTTCTCTGATCAAAAGCTCATTGTGTATAATACTGTGAGTCACAGGTCAGTGCCCAGTAAGAAAATGAGGAAGAATATAACTAATATACAAGAGGTAAGGTGGAGAGAGAGAGAGGAGAGAGAGGGAAGGAGAGAGACAGAGAGAGGAGGAGGTAGGGAGGGAAGAGGTAGAAGATTTAGGTTAGATTGATCCTACCTGCTCCAGTGTCTTATGGTTCAGGTGTTTCCTGTAAGGGCCTGGTGAAGGTTCAGCCATTTTGTCTACCTTTTAGGAAGTAGAATTTTATGGTACCATTGTCATTTGGGTCTATATTACTGCTTCCCATCCCTTCTATGCCCTCCCCTCCCTCCCTGTCCATCCTAGTGTCTTGTCCATGAGAAGCTTGCTGGGTATGTAAGGTATCTTGGGTAGATTCAGGTTAAGTGATGTAGATGAGTGAGTCTGTGTGGCTTTTTTTTTTTTTTTTTTCTGTGATTGGGTAAGTTCACTGAGAATGATCTGTTCTTGGTTCACCCATTTTTCCTCAAATTTCATTGTGTCATTTTTTTTCTTACTGGTGTGTAGAATTCCATTGTGTAGGTACACCACATCTTAGTTATTTATTCTTCTAGTGATGGACATCTGGGTTGATTCCAGCGCTTAGCTCTTATGAATTGAGCTGCTACAAACATGGTTGAGCAAATCTCTCTGGCTTGTGGTTTGAAGGTTTTAGTGTAGATGTCCAGTAAGGGAATAACAGGGTCTATTGGTATCTCTATAGTCAGCTTTTTCAGGTGTCTCCATATCGCTTTCCAAAGGTTTTTGATTGTCCTGTGTGGAATATTCCCTCATGTATTCTCTGTAGGTTTGGCTTTCTGTTCATATAATCGTAGAGTTGACTTTTTTTCATGGTATATGTTTCTTTCAGAATCTATCCTGAGGGATACTTTTGCTGGGAAGGGTGCCTTTGTTTTTCAGACTCTTAAGTGTTCCATTCCAGGCTCTTCTACCTTTCAGGGATTCCATTCATAAATCTCTTGTAATTCTTTTGAGGTTGCCTTTGTATGTCTTAAATTGCTTTTCTCTCATTACTTTTAACACTCCCTTTGTTTTCATTGTTAAGAGTTTTAACAATGATGTATCTTATAGACTTTGTACTTTGGTCCTACCTTCTTGGTGTTCTGTGGGCTTCTTCTGCCTGGATGCATCTCTGTTTTGTAAGATTCAGAAATTTTCATCAAAAAAATTGTTGGGTATGTTTTGCATGCCTCTAGCCTGATATACCCATGTTCTGATGTTTGGTTGTTTTAGGGGGTATCACAGTTCCCTCATATTCTGTTAAGTTGGTGTTTGAAGTTAGCAAAGTTTTTTTTTTGCCTCCCAATCAGTTTCTTCCAATTTCCAGGTCAGAAGTTCTGTGTTCCACATGAGTAACTGTGTTGGTGACTGGTTCTAGAGAAGTTTTAATAAACTTTATTTGAATTTTTGTTTTGTGTTGTATTATTTTTATTATGTTCATCTCTCTTTTTCATTTTTTTAAGTCATGGTCTTGCTGTTGTTCAGGCTGACCTGGAATTCACTGTGTAGTCTCAGGGTGACCTTGAACTCTTGGTGATGCTCCTACCTCTGCCTCCAGAGTTAGCAAAGGCATGCACCACCACGCTCAGCTTTCATCTCTTTTTTCAGATATGATTTCAATTCATAATCGGATTTTCTTGATGCTTCCTGTAATTCATTCTTGCATTTGATCAAGACTTCATTAAGCTTAATAAACTGGTTGTTAAGATCTTCCAATTCTTGACTTACCTTCAAATTATTCATATCTTTTTTGAGTCTTCTAATGTTTTCTTCAACCTAGTTAAGCCTACTGCCAAAGGCTAAAGACTCTAGGTGACAATTTAGTTCACTTTCCTTGATACAATTGCTGGTTCTTTAGTAGTTTGCATCAAGTCAGTGATTTCTTATCAAGGTCTCATTGGTTGTTGTGTTTTACTTTGAGGATAAATTTCTGATGACTTCTCTATGATTTCATTGCATGCTTCTGTAGTAAGACTAGGCATCCTTGGTGATCTCTCACTTTTCTGACTTTCCTTGACTTTTTGCATTGTTGCCTACCTATTTTAGAAAGACTGTTTTACTGAGGAAGAAGCAAGTTTTTGTCTTTTGGCCCATTTACCCCCTGACTCAGGTGAACAGCGATGTGGATACCAAGTGGTCAGTCAAGATACCAGAGCAAAAGGCCTGATCCCAAATCTCACACAGGGGCCAGAGGAATAGGACATGCAAGGAAAATGGAACTGGCCTATCTGTGCTGTGTACGCCAGGACACGGACAAGTGCAGGCAACGCAGACTGGGGAGGTAGAAGGAGACCAGATAGCAGGATCTGGCCTAATCAGTCCAGACCACCTCACCCACCAACACACTTTCCATGCAAAGAATGCATTGTTTGCCAAAACCTCAATACTAGCTGCCATGTCTATCAGAAGTGCTATGAAAAGGCTTAGTTCCACACAAAATAACTATTATTTTAATGTGAGACAGGTAAGTATGAGCTTATTTACTTATAACATATTAAGTATGATTGAAATTAGTAAGACAATCCAGGAAAACACATCTTTCCTGATCTGGTACAATATACTGGCATGGTTGTGCATATATAGAAACTCTGGTAGAAGTTATGTTATATCCCCAAATCAGCCTATCATGTTAAATAACTGGAAAAAAAAAGATAATTTTTTCTATTGTCTGTTATGGGTAAGGGCACACCTTCTCATTCAGCAAGGACAACTAAAGAGTATTAGAGTGAGGCAAGGTAAAGGACACTCAGAACCTATGGTTGGAGCAAGAGCATATTAAATATAGAATAGGACAAACTAAGTAATATGACCCATATTTTTACCTACCCAGACAAAAATATTGTTTTTCTCAGGCACATATGTAAATCTCTTCACATTTTAATATGTATCTGAGACCACAATGTTCTTGTAAATCAGTTATTTGGGACAGTACAATGATGATATTTTTTTGATTGCAGCAGTGTAAGTACTGAATTAAATATTTTGTAAATGAAAATAATGTTTTCTTTGCCCCAAGACTAATGTCTTTATGCATATTTTTTTCTGAATGTAACTGGTGTAGAATAGAATTCATTCATTTGTTTACAGGCATCACAATCACTGGTTGAAGGATCTGCACTTCTGTATTTACCTAGGTATACCTAAGTGCAAATACCTATATACAGACATGTGTATACATCCTCTATGGGTGCTAGGAAAGTCTACCATGGCAGTCACACCCATTATGTCTGAAAAAGTCACTATTATATGAGACATACTTCATGAGCACAGGGGCAGTGTGAAAAATTTGATTTGATCACCTAAAATGAAAAATTAGTTTAAGCTGTCACTGTCCCTACAAGACATATCCGACAGGTTGATTCTCAGCCTCATGATATTAGGTGGACCACTAAGGTATAGGGGTTATACAGTTTCTAATAATATTTGTTTTTCTTTTTTGTAACCATTTAAGATATGGCAGAGAAAATATACTTACTGAATAATAAACATCACTTCAACATTATCTTAATTTTTGAGTCATGAACACTAGGGAATGGATTCCAAAACCAAATATGGCAGCGCTTTGATGTCACCTCACAGCAAGGGAGACCCACCCCTCTCAGTAACGTCCACCAGAGCAAACATGGCGGGTGCCACTCTCTGCGCATGCTTGTGACGTTACTGCATCGCAGGGTCATGTCCCCACCCACGCCCCGATTGGACGTGTTGACCACTCAACTCTTTGGTCCTTGGGCTCCGTGAACTTGGGCTGATCGGTGCTGTCTCTGCCTTCACTGGTGTCCTGGAGGAAGCACGCCATGACAAGCTGTGAGCCACCCACACATTGCAGAGCCCGATGCACACGGGGCCTTCAGCGCCTGCATAGACGCGGCGCTGTCCAGGGTCTGCCCTGGCTGTGGTCACCGTGAGCGCCCCTTTCAGCGGCAGAAAGGAGGGACGTCCGCATCCATGTTTGGTAAACCTTCACAGTTCTTGTCTGTCTAAACATCATATTCCTTCCCTGACTCTTTCATGATGGAGGCTGGAGGGATCCCACCCTTCAAAACTAAGCATGCAGTGGCCTTGGTTTTAAGGACAGGTTTTTCTCTCACTAAGGAAACAAAATAAGAACATACAGAGATATTTTTTTCTTTACCCTTAAGGGAAACAGAAAATCTGAACGGAGAACTTTGAACTGTACCTGCGTGGAAATTGCCTCTATGTGTAGTCCTCAACACCTATAGGTAAGTCTCCTTCATGGGATAACTAAGGAATAGATTTTATATTTAATAGAAGTTATCTCCCACAGCAGCTGACCTTCCAAAGGAAAAACAGTTCCTAGTGCCTCATTTCTCAAAATTCTTCTGCCATATTTAGTGAAGAGATGACAAACTAGATCCCAGAAACATGACAGAAATGCACACTTTGGACGTTCAACCTTGAGGTGTCCTTATATCTGTGTGACACCCTTCAGAACAGCGTCTTCCTAAAAGCTGATAATACAAGAATCCAAGGCCACCTGCAGGAGAATATCTCTTTAAGGGCATGCTCAGGTATAGTTATGCATTGTATAAGTTCATGAAGCACTAATATAACTCCTGCTGCAGTGCTAAGGTCTAAATATTTGTATACCTGCAATTCATCTGTTAGAATCCCAATATCCATGCTCAAGAGATGGCTTAGTAATAAGATGCTTGCCAGCAAAGCCTACACATGCAAGTTTGAATAGGCAGTACTCACTCAAGCCAGGTGTGCAAGGTGGTGCATGTGTCTGGAGTTCATGTGCAGCGATTATAATACCTGGCATGCCCATTCATACTTTCTCTCTCACTTAAATTAAAAAAAAATTAAAAGCTACAAGGTACAGTGCAAGCTTTCAAGAGATAAAGTCATGAGCAGAGAGCCCATCTAATTGGATAGAAAGCCTAAGAGACTTCTTGCTATTGCATAGCAATAAGGATGAATTGACAAGATGGCCAGATACAACTTGGATGAGAGCAGATTTTGGTTGTCCACCTTCCTGCTATGTGAGAAATATATCTTATTTTTGAGCAGCCTGATTCAACTAATAAAAGTGAGTGGTCTGGCTTAAAGTGTTAAGACATCAAATGCTGAAAGAAAAACTAGATGCTGCAATTTAGAGTATGAGTGATGATACTGGCACAGCAATTATTTCTCACTTTCAACTGGATCAGTGCCTGGCTTGTGATGTGTACTAACATTTTCTAGACTTAGCACACACTCTTATCTATGTTGGTCATGTCATCCTGGCCTCTGCAGTACACTCCCTATCTCTCGTGCTACTAATCACTCACGCTTGTCATTTTCATTTAAAGTTTTGCATAATTAATCATAATGAACTGTTCATATTGGATGCTCACATTTTAATTTCAGGGGAACGTGTGTGCATGGTGGGAGCCCACGATGCTGCCATTTCCACAAGTTCATCCAGATGACTTTGCCTATCTGCATACTCTCTGTTCCCAGTTTAAGAATTCTTGTGTCCTGTGACCACTCTGTGGTTCAAGAAGCTTTGACAGGTGTAGGGTAGAATTCAGCATGGGAAACCACAGTTGCAACCCATCTGGATGTCCTCCCATGAATGGTCATCTCGCAGGACAAATTGGGAGAACAGGTGAATGCCACCACACAAAGGGAGCCAGCCTGAAAGTAAAGACATCTTAGAGGGAAACAGCCAAGGAAGAGGAGAGAGAAGAAAGCCTTGATGTTGTGGTTACTGTGCAGCCTGTGTATGCATATGAAAAAATATAGGGAGAAGACAAGCAGATGGTCAAAGAGTTACTTCCCATGAGTTTTTGTATCTGTGCATTAGAACTCTTTACAGACAGTGTTTGCACTGGATGATTTACATGACATAAGCCAAGCAGGTGTGCTTTAAATATATATGACTTGGATTTACAAATAATTAGGTATATTTTTACTTCCCTGCACAGAACAGCTGCTCGCTGAATACGGCTTGTCTGGGCCAGCAGAGAGTTAAACAAGGACACGAGAGGAAATTAACCTGTATGATGTAAGGCAAACAAACACAAGAAGGAGGCCATGCTAGATGTTTGTCAAGGCCTCAGGGTCTTTGATTTTTTACACAGTGGTTATATATGGGGAAAAGTGGGGAGGGGAATAAGCTGGCTGACTTTTTTTATGGCTTTGGAATTGTCAGAAAACCTAGAGGGGATGTAATTAGCTGTTCATCTAATCTTGCCTCAATGGCTTAACATCCTGACCATAAACTGGCCTTTTGCAAAAGATAAGATTCTGTAATCAGTCTCCTGACTGACGTTCCAGAAGTACCTAACAGAAAGCTGGATGGACTAGCTTTCTGAGTAATGAGTCAGCTTATGAGCAGGCCCAGGTAAAATGGAGAGGCTTTTGCTCTATGGCTCCTGACACGGCAGCTCCTGGTTCCATATTCACAAAGATGTAAGTAGTCCTTGCAGTCCTTCAAGTAATTTCCTCACAGTTCAGCGCATTATTGGGGATATAATGTCAATGTCAAACAAATAATATTGTCAGTGATAAACAGATGAAGTGTTTCACATCCTTATGCTCCACAGAGTTTGCCAACATACTTTATGCTAACTTGATATGTAGGAATTGCATCATGACTGGTAGTCTTGTTGTAATTAAAAAAATGCTAAAATATCCACTTTTTAGCCACCTCATTTCAGAGAAAGAGTAAACAATGATCTTGGATTCCAGTTGTCCTCTGTATCCATGGGAGACAGGCTCTCAATCATCACCTGTACTAAAGTCTATTAACATCATTGAATGAAGTTGGTCAACATTCTATACCTGTGTATTACACATCCATGGATTCAAACTACTTTGTGTTGAAAGTCTCTTTTTACATTGCTTTTCTATGTCATCTTTGATGTGATTGCCTAAGAGATACACTGTAATATTGTATAGCAGTTGCATTGTATTTAAGTTTTAATAGTCACCTACTATCATTTAAATTATATGGTAGACATATAAATGGCATGTGGTTTTATAGAAGAGGTCTTAGAATTTACTCATTTTGGTATTCCTAAAAGTCCTAGGTGTCATGATCATTGGTTGTGAATACTATGATACTCTGGGAATCTGTGTATGGTGTGTTTGTTTTATTGTAAAGTGCCTTGCTTGTCTAAATAACTGTTAGTACCTGTATTGCACTATTAGTCATTACTAAACCTTGTGTCTACCCACTGTACTCCAGTTTTTTACACATCATGTCATATAACTTTTACAAACATGATATATGTATTAGAGATATATAAAACACAGGTTAAAAGTTGGAGTTAAAATAATATTCCTATCTCCTTACACAGGCAAGTATTGGAGGTTCAGGTCTTCTTGCTTCCAAAGGCTGTACACACACCTACCTTGTATACATATTTTTCCACAACTGGATGAGTGAATTATGTCTCTTATATATGTAAAGCAATGTGTCCATGAGCTACTGGGAGTCCCAGTGTTATTCTTCATCTCATTCTTTATCTAGTGTGGTGGTTGAATGTGACAGGTCCCCCCATGCTCCTGTGTTTGAACTCTAGGTCCTCAGCTGGTGGCCCTTTCTGGGAAGGTTGTGGAACCTTTAGGAGGGGAGCCCTACTGGAAGAGGTGTGTCACTGGAGGTGTGTCTTGAGGTTTCTTGCCCAGCCTCACTTTTATGACTGAATGCAGTGTGATCAGCCTGCCTATCACACATGTTGCCATGACATTCCTGCCATGATGGACTATATCCTTGAAATTATAAGCCATAATAAACCCTGTGTCCTTTAAGCTCCACTGGTCAGGTGTTTGGCCACAGCACCAAGTAAAGTAAGTAATACTTTTAGTTAGAATTTGTCATTGGTATTTGGAATTTTGCCATTTTACTAAAAATGGCCTTAGGAAGTTTGGTGTGTGAATTTATTATGCCTAGCATTTAATGAACTTGTTCATGATTTGAAAAGAAGAACCGTTGCCTAGCAATTAATTAAAGCTGGCTTTCATCTTGGATCAATCCCCACCATAATTCCTTTTGATGAGTCCTTTCCTGGAAGCACTGTGCTCAAGCAGGTTATGATAAAACAATGTCCTTTAGGCACAATGCCATAAAAAAGAAAATCTAATTATTGACCAAAGTCTTAAGTCAAATAAATCAAGTATTCTAATCATTTGTCTTTATGAACTTGACTAAATAAACTTTTTTTTGTGTCTAATGTATGAAGAGAAACAGACTAGGCATTAGAAGATATGTATAAAAACCAGGAAAATATATTCTACCTTTAGCTGGCTTACTGTCTTTAGATACTAGAATACCTTTTTCACATTTTCTATCCCATTAAGCCATACTTACTTTTTTATTTTGAATAGTACCTTTATTTCTTTTATTTTCACTAGATTTACCATAAGACTATAATATTACATGAACAATTAAGTGTGAGATATGCTTCCAAAGTTAAGTGCCACCAAAACCCCAAGAATATCTTGAGTTTAATTCAATTTCATCTCAAGAGCTATACTATTTCTGTAAGAAAAAATATTATATATATATATATATATATATATATATATATATATATATATATATATATATATATATATATAATATTATCCCTAAACCCAACTCTTATTCTTCTGTGGGGGTTATAATACTCACTATGGGGGCTCTGAAGGCCTCAGTCAGTCACTATGGCATAGCAGGTAAGGGACCGGAGGAATGATTGTGCCTTACTTACTCTGCTGGGCCATTACCTACAGTTTTAGAATGCATTCAACTACCTTGTACCCATCCACAGCCCTTATCTGGGATGCTTTGCACAAATAGTTGTTATAGCCCATACCACTTTTCATTTTCATTAGAGATTTGATTGCCACCATGCACTAGGTTCATGTGCTATTTGGAGCAGAAAGTGTGCTTTACAGATATTTTATGTATTTGTTTGTTAGACAGAAAGAGAGGAAGAGACTTGGGGTTGAATGTTCTTACCAGGGCCTCCTGCCACTGCTAATGTGTGTGTGTGTGTGTGTGTGTGTGTGTGTGTGTGTGTGTGTGTGTGTGTTTATAAGTGTATTCCATCACATCCAGATTTTTAAGAAATTTAAACAATATATTTGAGATAGAGAAAGAGGAAGGTACACAGAGCAAACGAGTGAGTGTGGGCACACCAGGGTGCCCAGGGCCTCCTGCCCCTATAAACAAAGCCCAGGTGTATATGCCATTTTATGAATCTGACTTTATGTGGTACTGATATTTTGAACCAAGAGTTTTAACTGCTGAGCAATCTTCGATGTTGGGTATCCAAACTGAGGTCCTCCAGCTTGCGCAGCAAACACTATCCTCTGAGCAATGTTCATGGTCCTTCATGTCTATTTCTTAGTACTACAAGTCAAGTATCCCCATCCCAAATGTTCAGAACAAGACTTATTTCAGATTTCAGAACTTGTCATGTTTTTGAACATTTGTCATTATGTAATGAAAAGCCTTTTGGATAAGACTCACATCTAAGCTAAAAACTCATTTGTCTTTCACATGTACCTTATTCACATAGTCAAGGATCATGATTTCTTTCATTCTGTTTTTATTTAATTTTGGTCACAAGGTATTATGCATCCCAGGCTGGCCTTGGGCTTCCTATTTTGCCTAATATGACCTTGAATCTCTGGTCTTCCTGTTTCTACCTCCCATGTACTGCTGTTAAATGTGTATATGACCTCATTTGGAATGAAAAGGCAGTGCTTAAAATCAACTCCAAAGCTTTGTGAATATTCAGCAAACACTCTACCAACTTACTAACACCCAGAGTCCTGAATTTCACGTTATGCAAGATTGTATAATTAGGGACATGAATCAAAATTATGTGACATGCAATTTTCTCCTTCTGATGTCATATGCATGCTTCAAAGCTTTGAATTTTGGAACATGTCAGATTTTGGATATTTTGACTTGAAATGCTCTTGTGAACATTTGGCGTCATGGCTATGTTCCAAGAAGGTGGTTCTTGTCAAATGGGAAGGTAAGATATCTTGGAGCTGATGGCCCATTCTTGTTTCTATTTGCCAAGAGACATGGGTCCCAGGTAGTTTCTTGTCCACAGAGCATCTCTGACCTATACTAAAGAGGTAAAGAGAAAAAGTGGACACAGATTCTCAGGTATCTTTTCAAGTGGATATGCATGTGCCATTGGACTACACCTATGATGCATTTGTTCAAAGATGCAATCAGTACAAATTTCATGATTATGATGGAAAGGCAGCTGCACATAAGAATCCTTTTCTCACTGATTTCTACTATTCCAGACCTAGGTATTGAAGCCAGGTCCTTGAGGGTGGTAGGTAAGGGCTCCACAACTATGCTACCAACCCAGCTTTGAGTGCAGTCCTTTCCAGCTAAATTGCCCAGGAATATTCATTCATATGCCACATAGACGCATAACCAGAGAGGGCCTGAGGCAGCATGAGTTGGATCACCAGCACTCATGTAAAAGCTGTGTATCACCACCACACTTGACTGTATTCCCAGTCCTGTGGGGGCAAAGACCAGAGAACTGCTGGGCCTCACTAGTCAGCCAGTCCTAACAGAGTGACAACTCCAGCTTCAGTGAGAAACTCTGTCAGGGGAAAAGTGCAGGGGTGATTAAAGGAGGACACCTGACATTCTCCCCTGACTTCCACATGCGACTGTACCGGGTGCATGCATCTGTGCACACACACACATATACACACACATACCACTACATATTTTACATACATATGTGCAAAAAAGGGGGGGGGTTATGGCTGCACACATCTGTGACCCCACCACTGAGGTGGTGGGCGACAGGATTGCTGGAGCTCACTGTCAGCCGATCTAACTGATAAACAGGGAGCTCCAGATTCAGTGAGATTCTACCTCAGGATAACAAATGATGAAGGAGGACACCTGACATCTTCCTCTGGCCTTGGTATGCCTGTGCCACACATGTGCACACATGTAAAAACACCATGAACACACACATATACACACACTTGTGTGCACATACACACATTCACACCAAAAAGAGAGTACTAAGGCCCTTTCCCCAGATGGTTTAACAGTAAGGAAAGAGAGCCAGGTACAAAGCTGTGGCTCAAATCAGAGTCCAAAGCCTGCAGTCTGAATCATTTTACTAGCAAATAATATGCACACAAGTAGGTTTATCATACTTTGTATGTGGAAACCATTACCATGATGATGGTCCCTGCATTCCCCCTCATTATTCATTGATTGCCCTCAAGGGCTTGAGAAAACCTGTGGTCCTTGATCTATTTGTTTTTTCTTCAAGAAGCTCAGTAATGATGTTAGTAGCAGCTACAGCCAGCAGTCTCAGAAATGTTAGCCCTGGAAGAGTGAACCTTAGGGCTGGAGAGATGGCTTAACAAGTAAGGTACTTTCCTAGCCAAAAGACCTCAGTTCAATTCCCCAGGACACATGTAAGCCAGATACACAAGGTGGTGCATGTATCTGGAGTTTGTTTCCAGTGGTGACTGAGGGCCTGGTGTATCCATTTTTTTCTCTCTCTCTCTGCCTTTCTCTTTCTCAAATAATTAAATAAAATAACTTTTTTTTTTTAATGCTGGGCTCCTCCCCAGGCAGGCACTGGTGTGGATGGACCATGCCTACTGGTTCCTCTAAAGGGAGTAAGGAGGAAGAGGAGCTTACAAAGACTCAGAAACCTCTCCTGGCCTCCGTAGAATAACCACACTGATTTAGACATTAAAAGCACAGGCCTAAAGCCAAGTGTCACAGCACACCTTAGGAACTCCTGTTAGGCACACTTTGTATATGTTTAGGTTGAAATCTCAAGCCCACCATCACACCTTAAGATAAAAAATTGAATATATTGGGGATTATTTATTTAACTTATCATATTCTGCCCCTGGAGCCCAATAGATTTATAACCATCACACATTATAAATTGTTAGAAAAAATTTAAATGCTTAGGGTAAATAATGGATTTTTAATTTGGTCCTGTGGGGATAAGGATTCTCCCTTTTGTTTTTGTAATTGAGACCTGAGAGTTTGATTATATCCTTTAACAATATCCTGGCCCTGGGGTATGTATGGAATGCCTGTGGAATGTGATTTTTTTTTTAAGTCTGGAGAAAATCTACAAAGGCCTTGTTTATGAAGCAGGAGCCATTATCTGTTTTAATTTGATCAGGCAGGCCAAGAGTGGTAAAACGTTAAAGCATATGACTAATGTCACGTTTAGATTATTTCCCAGTATGTGCCAATGTCCAGTAGGTGCAGGAAAAGGTCAGTGAGCCCAGTCACCATGAGAGGGTGGACTTCTCCCCTGCCCCCACCTGGGTCAGTCCCAGCGGGCCACATGGCAGTCTCCCAGGAGGTGGATTGCCCACCAATTCCCAGTAGGGGAGGGTCAGACACAAGCTGCCAGGAGAAGGCCATTTAGGTAAATTACCAAATTTCACCCTTGGCTCCCAATAGATTTATAACTGCTATATATTATACATTGTACTTAGTTTAATTTTAAAGGTCCCCAGAGTTTTGACCAATTTAAGATATTAAGACCTGCAATGTTTAACAAGTTAAACATTTCTAACATATAAAGGCACACAGTAAACATTTTTAACTGGTAAGAGGCATAGCAAGGAGAGACTAAAACAATGTTAATTGTAACACCATAACCTAAAATTAGTCTCAGTGTCTGTAATTTTAACTGGCTTGGGTTTTTTTAGCTTAAAATCTTAAGTCTCATCCAAGCGAGTGGTGCACACCTTTAATTCCAGCACTCAGGAGGTGGAGGTAGGAGGATTACCATGAGTTTTAGGCCACCCTGAGGCTCCATATGGAATTCCAGGTCAGCCTGGGCTAGAGTGAAACCCTACCTTGAGAAACCAAAACAAAAAACAAACAAACAAAAAAAAGTTTTGAATCTCTTAATCCCATATCTCTAGCTAAGCATATCAGTCTATTATAAAATTAAACTTGGTTAAACTCTTTGGTTCTAGGCAGCAGGATGCAGCCAGCCCTATGCCAGTACCCAAGTTTCAGTGATGTCCCCTGCAAAATTTCTTTCCTCTTAAAAAGTTTATAGGCCAAGCCTCGATGTTTAATGTTGCCTGCACTTAGTAGTTTTAAACTTCCATCTGAATAGTCCATAAAATTTGGCTTACCACTCCAGAAGACATCTTTAGTTGTAATCACCAACTCTATGCCTATTTTTCCAAAACAAAGGTTTTGAAACATTAACATCCACATGGTCAGGTTTATCTTCGCTTATCAGACAGCTTTAGGCAAGCTGAGATAAACATGTAGACCAGGTACAGTTATGGAGGATGGAATATTTATTGAAGCTTACAGATCCAGGGGATGTTTTATAATGGGAGAAAAAGCTGGCCTGCCTTCAGAGGCCCAAAGAGAGAGAGAGAGAGAGAGAGAGAAGCACAAGCCTTTAGAAGTATTAGAAGTATAAAAGCTGCAGATGCAGCTTGCTAGGCCCCATTTAGAAATATAAAAGCTACTGGTGAACTGAAGTTGAAGGGAAAGAGAAAGGGAATAAACAGATGTTGGAAAACAAGTATAGGTTACAGAAGTAAAATTTAGTGCATTAAATATGAAGACTGTCTAATAACTTATGAGGGTACGCTCACCCACACATGTATACTGATTACCTCCTCAACGACTGCCAGACTCTGACAGCTGCACGTTAGGCACCAGATGCTGGGCTCCTCCCTGTGCACATAGTGCTGTGGAAGGATCCAGCCTGCTGGTTCCACCCAAGGGCCTAAGGAGGAAGATGAGCGTAGGATGACTCAGAAACCTCTCCTGGACTCTGTAGAAAAACCACATGGAGTCGGGAGTCTTTTCGAAGCAGGAACTCACAGAAAAACTCAATTCGTTGCTATGAGAAGTTGCTATATTATGTTGGGGATAACAGCAGAGATTTTAGGACATGGGGAGAGGTAAGGGCCAATAGTAAACTATAACAATTAAAATGGCAATTATAATTGCCACATGGAGGTGGAATGCTAGAGCCATTAGGTGTCTTGCTGAGTCCTAGCTGGCCAGAGAAAGGTCACCAAACATTAGCTAGGCTGAGGAAGTTCCACTAGGCCTCATGCCTGGGCATTTCAGGGCCCAACATTAAAAGAGTGAACCTTAGAATAGCTATAATGCATTCTCCAAGATAACAGCATAATTCCACCAAAATGAATGCTAGAAGCATCTGACCCCTGTGAAGAATACATTCCCTTGTTGTTTCAAGATGTTGTTTTCCATAGCTGTTTCTGGATTGTCATCTGCTGGCTGATAAGAAGAGAGCACCACAAATGATAGCGGAAGAAGTGCAACGGAGGTCTCACAGACAGAGGCTCTCACTAAAAGCTGAGGGCAACAGAATCTCCTACTACTGAAAGGCTGGCTGAAACTCTCCAAAGCTCAACTGGAAGTTTCCACATCTATCTTTTCTGCAAGTTGCATCAGATGGCTTCTGTGTAGTTTGATTTGGGTGGTGTTAAGGACGGAATCTGGAACCTCATGCTGTAGTCACACCCCAGCCCTGCTTTGCTACCTGTGTGAATCATGGCTGAGAATGTAGGTCAGTGCTACAGTGCTTGCCCAGTATGTAAATAGCAATGGCACTGTTGCTCTTGGGTTGGGGCTGTAGCTTAGGGGTAGCATAAGGCTCTGTGATTCACCCCAAGAGTGACCAAGTAGATTTAAAAAAAAAAGCTTCTAAGTACACAAACATGTAAAAAGTGTAATTTGATTATCACTGGTCATATTTTGTTTCACCATTTTATAGAAAACTAAACATATGATTTTATAGAAAATATAAATTACTATCTACATATGTAAAAGTGGGTACATGGTATATTTATGTGTATGTAGATAAATTTATCATTCATCTGGTAGAAATTTGTATCTCAACCTTACTACAATCTATAAAGCATTTACTAAAATCATCAATACAGGTATAATCTAGGGTTAGGGAGATGGTGCAGTGGCTAAAGGTGCTTGCTTGCAAAGCAAGCAGACCCAGGTTAATTTCCTCAGCACCCACGTAATGCTAGACAAAAAAAAAAAAAAAATAAGTTGTACATGCATCTAGTGATCATTTGCAGTGGCAAGAGACCCTGGTGCACCTATCCACACCCACAGAAATAAATTATTCAAACTTTTTAATAAAGATATGATCTAACAAAGGAAATACTAATGATCTAAGTGAAAAGTCAGTTGTCTGATATATTCTTTTAAATATTTTTGTTCATTATTTATTTATTTATTTCAGAGAAACATACACACACAGAAAGACAGATACAGAGAGAGAGAGAGAGAGAGAGAGAGAGAGAGAGAGAGAGAGAGAGCAGGCATGCTAGGGCTTCTAGCCACTGCAAAAAAACTCCAGACATGTGTACCCCCTTGTGCATCAGGCTAACGTGGGTCTTGGGGAACCAAGCCTTGAGCTGGGGTCCTTAAGCTTGACAGGCAAGCGCTTAACCCCTAAGCCATCTCTCCAGCCCAGGTGTCTGATATTTTAAAGTGTATCAAAACATAATTTGTTTCTAGGCATCTCCACTGTGACCAAGATTCATGAATGTTATTTTGCTACATAATTGTTGTAAATGAAAAGAGTCAAAGAATATGTTAGAAATTGTTGTCTGAGTGTATGCTAGGGTTTCAGCACATAAATGACTTCTTCTCACCCACTATTTTTTGGGGGAGGGGTTCTATTTTTTATTATAATCTATGACACTAACATACACATCAGTTTTGACTTACATGGGGTGAGCTCTTTAACCTCCCTATATTTTCCATCTGGCATGTCTCCTGGGGAAACAGCCCAAGTGGAACAGTTATTCTTATCATGGTGGCACCTCATTCTGTGATTCTCTCTGAGGGACCTGATGCCAATGTCATATTCTCTAAACAGGTGGAAGTGTAGCCACATAGGTAATAACCACATAGTAAATATGTAAACCAGTAAAATAGTCATGTGTTATCATATCAAACAGAATGCACTGTGGATAATTGTGTATGTTGCACTTTTCTGAATGCCCACACTGTGGGCTCATTTATGCCTGAGACTGCACACATTGAGTGATGAATTATAATACAATATTATCATATACACCTGTATTACTAGGTGATAGAAATTTGTTTGGTCAACTGTAATTTTATGTGGTTACCATCAGTTATGCAGTGAGTTGTTGACCAAAATGTTGTGATTTTTGTGTGTACTGCTACATATTAAATATAATAAGCAAATGCTTAAAATTCCAGTAGTAGCTTATAATTACAGCTTCTTAATCTGAGTCGTTTTAATTATTTATTTAAGTTTAATTATTTAATTTTTTTATTTAAGTTTATTTTTATTAGTTTGGACATACTTAGTATGTAAACAGCACATCTTAGTAGCATCCTTTCCCTCATCCCTGCCCCTTTCTGAAAGGAGCCATCCCCTTTGGGGATGCAGGTTGTCCCCATGCAGATTGTGGATCATGCATTGTGGGAGCAGCAATCAGTTATGTCACTCCCTATTTTTAAGAACCTTCATAGATTTACCAAATTTCATGTTAGGGATGTCTATGCTAGAAATACTAGGAGTAGGAATGACAAACATGTCTACACATTGTTAAGAGTTCTGATACACCCATGGGAATCCCACCTCATACTTTCCAGCAACTGTTTTTCTTCCACATGATCAGATTAGGAGCTTACAATTGATATCCAGTTCTGTACTGACACAGTTGTCAATTTAAAAATTTAAAATTATTTTGGGAGTGTGTGCATTTTGTATGTGTAGTGAGTGTGTATTATATGCCTCTATGTGCATGCCCTATGTACACATTTGTGAAGGTCAGAGGAACACATTAGGTGTTCTCTTCTATAATTCCTCCACCTTTTTTCTCTAAGGCGCACTGAACTTGGAGCTCCACATGCTTTTAGATAAACTGTCTCACTAGGGAGCCTCAGGGAGCCTCCTTTTACCACCTCCTCAGGACTGGGGGTACCGTCATGCACACCATGCCTGGCTTTGTAACACGGGTGCTTGGGACCCAATTCAGCTCTTCTTGCTTGTGCAGCAAGTTCTCTTACACAAGGACTCATACGTTCAGCTCCAGAGCTGCCATCTTTGAAGGTGGTGAATGACACTAGTATGCAGGAGCCTACTGAGGTGAGCAGTGACAACCATCCATTGGAATTAGGAGTCCACCCTTCAGTGGAAGGAAGGACAAGATCATAGGAGATCCAACCCCGGCCAGTCTTTGGTACCACCTTTTACCAATGATTCCTGAGCTGAAGACTATCCATGGAAATTCAGGGCATAGGGAAAGGCTTGGCAAGGCAGTTTGGTCAGGACTGTATCATATTCCAGAACAAGTGTAGAGCTCTTGTAGAGTTGCCCAAGGATGACTAGAATTTTGGTGAACACTGTTGAGAATACAACAGTGAGAGGAGAGAAAGGGGGGGGGGGAGAATGAGTGCAACAGGGACTCCAGCCAGTGGAAATGAACTTGAGATGCATGTGCCACTTTGTACATCTGGCTTTCTATTAGGGTGCTTGGGGACAAACTCAGGTACTTATGTGGTTTGTGCATTAAGCACTCCTCCCTGTTGTGCCAGCTCCCTAGTGTCCAAAATTCTATTGTTTTGTCTCAAAAAAAAAAAAAAAGCCGCATTGTACTTTGGAGAAAATTCCTTGTCCTCACAAGTCCAGTGTTCTCACAGTGAATGAAGCTGAAAGCTGTGTTTTGGTTATATGGATTGCTCATAAGTAAACTATGGGTGCTTATAATTTGTAGAATGAAGGCACTGGTCTAATAACCAGTATTTATGATGTAGCAAAGGCATATGCTTACCTGTCTTAGAAAAGAAAGGTTGTGGTGGCTTGATTCATTTGTCCCCATACACTTATGTGTTCTGAATTCTAGGTCCTCAGCTGATGGCAGTTTGGGAACTAAAATCTCCTGAAGGCTGTGTATTGTTAGGAGTGAGATTATGACTGCTTTAACCAGCCTTTCCATGCCAGTGTTTTCTACAGTATCCTGTTGCTGTTGTCCACCTGATGTTGGTCAGGAGGTGATGTCCACTTCCATGCCATTGTTTTCCCCTGTGATCAGGGAGCTGTCCCTCAAGTCTGTAAGCCAAAACAATCCTTTCCCCACAAGCTGCTCTTACTTGGGTGTTTTCTGCCAGCAATGTGAACCTGACTGCCACTAAGGTCATCCAACTTCCCTAGACACCTGCAATGGACGTGTGATTGGGTCTCCTTCATTCTCTCAGGACTGGGTGGATACTTGTCTTCTGGGATTTTTGTGTACCAAGCACGTGCTGTTACCATGGTTCCTAGGACATTGTTTTGTACTTGTCTGTTTACACATCTTTCTGTATTGCTAGACTAGAGAGCAGAAATTTGGTCGGATTTCTGTTTGAGCTCCTGCACTTAGTAAAGAAAAGATCATTTGCTAAACACACAGAAAGTCTTCATTGAATGAACCAGTACACACAAAATGGAAACCAACTGGGGTATTGGGGTAAGCTGCACCTATCTGCAGGGTCCTCATATCTTCTCTGTGAACTTTAATATTTAGGCCTGAGGAAACATGGTTGTAATGTACCATAAGTAAGATGCTTAAAGTCATTCAGTATATGGGGTCAATCAAGGTGTGTGTGTGTGTGTGTGTGTGTGTGTGTGTGTGTGTGTGTGTGTGAGACATAGAAGTGGTGCATGGATGTGTGTACCTGTGGGGTGTGTGTGTGTCACATAGAAGTGATGCATGGATGTGTGCACCTGTGCTGTGTGTGTGTGTGACATAGAAGTGATGCATGGATGCGTGTACTTGTGTGTGAGAGTGTGTGTGTGTGTGTGAGTGCGTGTGTGTGTACAGATGCATGAACTCTGCACATTAGAGACCAGAGTAAAACCTTGTGTGTTCTCCACTATCACTCTTAGTTCCCTGACTCAGTTTCTCTCTGAAAATGAAGCTCACCATTTTTGGGTTAGACTGGCTGACCAGGGAGCCCCAGGTATCCTTGTTCTTGTGCAGAAAGTGGTCTTAGCTGTTAAACCATCTTCCCACTTTGAACCAGCTCTTTGGCATACCCACTTGTACGTGGTAGGAAGGGCTTGTCCCAATCTGTTTCAGCTTAAATCATGTTCCAATGGCTCCACCAAGGATACTGAACCAGTCATACTTAGGCATCAAACATGTGCATCCTTGTGGAGTGTTCCTTGACATAGAAGAGACCCAAGGTTCATGGTATGCTTTCTAGAATGTTGCCCTTATGAGATCAACCAGAATTCAGCTACCTGAAAAACTTTGTTTATTTTTATTTATTTCAGAGCCACAGACAGAGAAAGAAAGAGCCATATATAGAGAGAGAATGGGCGCACCAGGCCCTCCAGCCACCGCAAACAAACTCCAGACATGTGCGTCCCTTTGTGCATCTGGCTAACGTGAGTCCTGGGGAACCGAGCCTGGAACCAGGGTCCTTAGGCTTCACAGGCAAGCACTTACCCACTAAGCCATCTCTCCAGCCTGTGAATTTCTTTTGAAATACATTTACTCTTCAAAAGGAAAGAATCATAAATCAAATGCAAGGCAGTAGTTCTCAGTGGGGCCACTCTTCATTCTAGACAGAGCCCCTGCTGCTTTGCATGGGCAATGCATTTGATCCTCTCTGCAGCCTGAAAGTAGACATAACAAGCTTCCTTCTGCGGATGACAGACCCAGAAGGTCACGGGCCAGGGTTTCCACCTGTTCCTCAGAGATGCAAAGCTTGAGGAAAGATTGGATGCGTGCTTTTGATGCACATGAGAGAGAGCTACTCACCGTTTACTTTGGAGCATGAGGTGAAAGAAAGCGCATGAAACATAAATCTTCATGAGGGCTCAGTTCTTGAAAATCTACACATGGGATTCTTAACAGTGCATGACCCGCCTGCTCTTCCCTGACTGCTCAGCACTGGTGGGCCCAAGTGATTGGTGCCGGCCCCTCATCTTACCACCCTTAACAAGCTTCGTACTTGAAAATGTACACACGGGACTTTTAAGAACACGTGACCCAACTGCTGCTCCCCTCACCCTGCTCAGCTGGTGGGTCCAGGTGCTTGGTGCTGGCCCCCATTCTTGCCACCCTTAACAAGCTCAGTACTTACAACAACGATATGCAGTTCCTCACAGAGCCAAGCACATTACTTCATTTTCTTTTCTCTTTTAAATATCTTTGTGTGCCTTAATTTTTTTTCTGTCTGAATTTAAGCTAGTTCTGCTCAAGTTCCTTCAAGTTAATGAATACTTTATAAAATGTGCTATCTCCTGGGAGACCTTATTTGTAATACTTTGCCTCGCTGCAGCTTTCTAATTGATTTACAGTTCTGTTCTTTGTTTGAGAGCACTGCCATGTGTTTCTAACTTTGTTTTGGCTGAACATGGATCCTCCCTCCCCTTTTTCTTAGTTTATCTCAGATAAGTGTGTCGCCTGTATTTTTACCTGCATCTTTTTGTCTTTTGTTGACACTTGGTATATCACCTGTGCATGTCACAGGGAGGGGACTCCTTAAAAGTCCATCACACATTAATGCATGTTCACGTGTAGATTCTGTGGAATTTCTGGTATGGATAGTTCACCTGGCTTTCCAAAATGTTTCCCCTCAATATTTCCAAGCCATAGAAGGCAATCTTCTTTTTTTAAATCATTATTTTATTAATAACATGCAACAATCCATTTTGTCTCTTTTTTGTTTACTTTTACTTATTTATTTGAGAGTAACAGACAGAGGAAGAGACAGAGGGGGAGAGAGAGAGGGAGAGAATGGGCGCGCCAGGGTCTCCAGCCACTCTATACGAACTCCAGATGCGTGCGCCCCCTTGTGCATCTCTCTAACGTGGAACCTGGGGAATTGAGCCTCGAACCTGGGTCCTTAGGCTTCACAGGCAAGCGCTTAACTGCTAAGCCATCTCTCCAGCCCATAAAAGGGAATCTTGCATAGCATACTTCTCTATTTCCATTTCAAAACTGCTTGATATTATATTGCCTCCTCCTGCATTGGTTTCCAAAATTTAGGACTATTCTAACATTGGTTTTGAAAAACATATGTAAACGTTCACATTGCAGAAAACATATATTTCCGTATAGCAGAGAAATTGTGAAAAACTTTTTAAAAAGTGTTTATGTTTCAGATATTTTGGCACAGAGAACGCTGGTTGTATTTTTGCCACTTCACTGATGGCCTGTTTTTCTCTGGCTTCAAATTTTGCCTGCCTACCTAACCCTTCTCTGAGAACCGTTGGAGTTGTTGCAACCTTCTCATTGCTATGACATATAAACAGAGCAGAAGCAGTTTATGGAGGGTAAGGATTCATTGTCAGTGTATGGTCCAAGGGGATGTTTCATCATGATGGGGAAAATGTGGCAGGACAGCTGGGCCTCAAGTATTCACATCAGCAGAGGGAAACTGAGGGAGTGAGCTGAGCTGCACTCAGCAAGCCAGGCTGGGATACAGCATCTCAAGGCCATACCAGCTGAAGGCTCCACAGGGAGGGATTCAATATGAGGCTTCATCACAAACACATGAGGCTATGGGGAATGCTTCACATTCAAACCTTCACAGCTGTCAACAGACTGTTGAAAAGCAGTGAGCTGAGAAGTACACACACATATGCATGTATGCATACATAGATATTACACATGCACACTTTTGTAATCATGTGAATGAATTTGTAAGCATGTGTATGAATATACATATATATACATATATATATACATATATATATCTTCATGTTCACATGCACGTAAATCTATTTTTGTGTATGTATATGTACTAGCATGTCTACACACATAGGCACAGATGCAAACAAATACATAAGTACACATATACATTTAGACATATGTGGTAGTTTGAATAGATGGCCCCCAATATATCTGTGTTTTATCAGCTTGTAGTTTGGATCTGCATCCACTTGGCTGGAGAAGGTGTCACTGGTTAGATCTTAAGGTGTGGTGGTGGGTTTGAAGTCCTAGTCTAAAGATATATAGAGTGCGTAGTTTCTCCTGGAGTTTGTGAAGTGTGCTGTGTGGCTTTTGGCTTGTGGCTTCTCAGCTCCTTCTGCCGTTTTGGAACTTCCCTTGGATCTGTAAGCTTCAATGTATATCCCTTCCTCCATAACTGTGTCTGCTCTGAAATTTATCTCAGCAAACCTGAAGCTGTCTGCTACAACTATCCATAGTTACCAAATGTGCCTTTATGTACAAATATATACGCATACACTTATGAGTTCATGAGTGCATATGCAAATTTATGCAGATGCCTCCACACACATGCATATATGCACACATATGCACAACATACATGTGTAGAAATATAAACACATGCACACGACATGAATGTATATGGGATACAGATGTGCAGGGGTTCCTATATGCCATACACATGCATAGAGTGCACATATTCACATATGTACCCATGAGCACATGTAGTGTGGGTGGGGATTCAGTCAGGGGGCTGAGTTTTCATCATATTAATTTTGTAGCGTTGTCAAGGATCACTTGAAGGCAACAGGGAAAGCACAAGTAGCTGGCATTAGACAGCAGGTAGTGTAAGGCAGGGAGTGTTAACAGCACGTGAACCAGAATGACGGAGGTCAGGGATGATGAGAAAACAGATTTGAGTGCCTCAGGGGGAGCATAGCCTGGTGTTTGGTGAGGACTGTTGGGTGAAGAAAAAGTACAGATAATGAGAAAAGTTCCGCTTTGTGTCCCTGTGACCACAGGAAAGGGATAACTGAGTATTCAGGTGTACTTGGCTGTGAAACAACCTTGTACCTTACTGTCTGGCATTCAGGGCTGATGAGAAAAAGTGGAAATTAATATGTTGTGTGCATAAGACTCCACTTCATTTTAGAGAAATGGGTTAAATTAAGGTGTCCCAACTGTTAACTTCTTACTATCCATACACATATTACTATCTTCCACATACACTTTGAATTTTTTCGCATGTGTGTGAGTGTGTGTGTGTGTGTGCAAGATATAGATGGAGGGGACGTGTGTGTTTGTGTGTGTCTAGGGACACTGTATGCCATGGTGCATGTGTGGAGTTCAGAGGACCACCTTGGGTGTCTGTCCTCACTTTCCTTTACTTGAGGCAGGATCTCTTGTTCTGCACTACGTTCACTAGGCTGGCTGGCTCACACACTTTTGGAGATTCTCTATTTCCCATCCTGCTGTGGGCATGCTGGGATTTCAACCATCTTCCACCACGCTTGCTTTTCATGGGTTCCGGGGATCCAAACTCAGGCCCTCATGCTTGCACAGCACAGCGTTGACCTGTGCAGCCAGCTCTTATTCCCCACACCCTCTTTATGAACTAGAAAGATCAGGCATATTGTCCAAGTGATGACTCAGTCAAGAAAATCTGTATTTCCCCAGCTTTTCAGTGTTTCCTTTGCTGCCAGTCTTTCCCGAGATTCTTATACATCAGTGATCAGCAGCAGGTATTCTCAACTCTCAAAGAAACTGGCCACAATATGATGGGCCAAGAAGAATGGGCCAGTTCAAAGTGATTATAAGAGAGAACCTGAAAATGTCAAGAGGAGTAGATCAATGTGCTTAAGCACAACATTCAGGTACTTTTTTTTTTTCTGTTAAATAGGAGTTTATTTATTTTTTTAATTTAATTTATTAGTTTTCTTTTCAGCAAATACAGGCAGTTTGGTACCATTATTTAGGCTCATCTGTAATCCACCCTCTCCCATTGGACCCTCCTTGTTGATGTAAATGGGTCGTGCGCTGTGGAGTTAGCCCACAGTTATTGGTATGATAAATGCTGCAAATCATGACCCAACATGTGACTCTGACATTCTTTCCTCCCCCTCTTCCGCAAAATTTCCCTGAGCCATGTTGTGTGAGGTTTGGGGAGCAGCAGTGAACACTAACAGATGGCTTCAGTAGGGGAACAGCACAAGAGAAGGACCCAAGTCATTGTCAGTATTGGTGTGCAGGGACCTGTGAATCACTGAACGAATGACCTGCTTCACTGTGACAGATCATCTCTCTTCTCTCGTGTGATGCTAAGATGGAATTTAAAACCAGCCCCTGTGTTTCTGCCTTTTGTGCTTAGTCCTGGTTCATACCTTTGAGCTCAGACTGTTTCTGTTTGTTTACATGTGCATGTGCAATATGCATGTGCATATGTATATTTATGTGCACACGAACATGTGTGAGGAGGCTAGAGGAGAGCCTCAGATGCTCGCCTGAGGTGCACTGTCCACCTTCGGTGTTGAAATAGGATCTCTCATTGGCCTGGAACGTATCCATTAAGTTGGACAATCTGGCCAGCGAGCCCAGACATCCCATCTGTGTCTTTCCAACCCTGCAATTACATACGTGCACAGCCATGCTTGGCAGTTCCATGGACCCTGCCAATTGGATTCATGCCTGCAAGGTAAACTTTACTCAGTGCTGTGACCACGTACCTGACAAGAAGCAGCTTACGGAAGGAAAGGGAGTGTTTTCACTTACAGTTCCAGGGGTAGAGGAGCTAGTGTCAGAGAAGGCATGGAGACAAGAGAGGGAAGCCAACTTGTTTCCAAGGAAGTAGAGAGCAAACAGGAAGTGGGGCAGGGATATGAAACCTGTAAGCCTCAAAGAAACTGTTACAGCTGAGCAGTCTATGCATGCTTCCATCCCACTTGGACACTGTAGTATGTAGGGAGGAAAGAATGTTGAAGCACCCTAATTTCCTAAATATATGGTACATGGTAAGGGTGGGGAATGAGTAACTTACTATATAGGAGATTGCAGACATAATAAAATACAAAATAATTACATTAATTTTTTGTTTTTTTAAAAATTTTTAATTTTTTTAATTAACAATTTCCATGATTATAAAAAATACCCTATGGTAATACCCTCCCTCCCCCACCAACCCCTTTGAAACTCCACTCTCCATCATACCCCCTCCCCATCTCAATCAGTCTCTCTTTTACTTCTGATGTCTTGATCTTTTCCTCCTCTTATGATGGTCTTATGCAGGTAGTGTCAAGCACTGTGAGGCCATAGATATCCAGGCCATTTTGGTTCTGCAGGGAGCATGTTGTAATTAAATTAAATTTCAAAAATATTTTATTTACTTCTTTTGAGAATGAGAAAGATAGATAAATAGATAGGCATATATGTAGCTAGATAAGAGAGAGAGAAGGGGGGAGAGAGAATGGGCCACTAGGGCTCCTAACCACTGCAAATGAACTCTAGACCCATGCTTCACAGTGTGCATCTGGCTTTATATAAATAAAAACTTTAGAAAATTAAATTCATTCCTTAAAAAATGAGCAGATGGGCTGGAGAACTTGCCTAATGGCTGAGACACTTGCTGGCAAAGCCAGTGGACCCAGGTTTAATTCCCCAGGACCCATATAAGCCAGATTCACATGGCACATGCACCTGGAGTTTGTGTACAGTGGCTGGATGCCCAGGCATGCCCATTCTGTCTCTCTCTTTCTCTGTCTCAAATAAATAAGCATCAAATCTTCGTAGTTTTACCATTAAAATACAAGTCAGCTATCCACTGTTCTGTATAGCTCATAGCAGGAAGTATTTTCCAAAGTTGGAAGTAATGACACCATACATGCAGTGACAGAGATCATTTGGCCTCATGTACTTTTCACCTGAGAAATTTCTTGTCAGTTAATTGAATGAATCATGTTGTGTGAAAAAGTCAGATTTTGCATTAGAGGTCTTGGGGTTGTGTTGTAGATCTGTTTGTTAAGCTGTCATCCACAGCAAGTTCATGCTCATGAGGACCTTGAGCTAAGTCATCTATACAGCGCTCTTGCTAAGACAAACCCTTCCACCAAATTGCAGAATCTTCCTGGATAGCTAATGGCCATAAAAATGAAGTTAGCTGCAGAGTTTAGAGCAAATTTATAGATGTCATAAAAGTCTATAGCCCTTTCCTTAAATAGCAAGATATATATATATATATATTTCTCTTTTAATACTTTATTCATAAGAAATTAACTACTTCTTGAATAGTAATTTGAATTCCTTGAATAGAAAAACTAAATGTAATGTCTTTTCCTGCAATATGTCATTTGATAGAAAGACAATAATGTTTAAGGCCTTCATACATTTAATGGATAATGGAGATTAGAACTTTTTAAAAATGATGAAATTTGTCCTTGAATAAAAGGACATTGCAGTCAAATCACTATTCAATGTGTTTGTCTTGTGTGAACTTCCCAAGCTATTTCTTTAAGAATCATTGACTGTTTGCCACCTCAGTAGGAATTCATAGAACTATATCTGAGAAAGAATTTTATTGTAGAAAGATAAATGATAAGTGTGGTGGTTTGATTCAGGTGTCCCCCATAAACTTAGGTGTTCTGAATGCTAGGTTCCCAGCTGATGGGGACTTGGGAATTAAAGTCTCCTGGAGGCAGTGTATTGTTTGGGGGTGGGCTTATGTGTGTTATAGCTAGTTTCCCCTTGTCAGTATTTCGTACAGTCTCCTGATGCTATGGGCGTGCTCCTATGCTTATGTTGACCAAGCAGTGATATCTACCCTCTGCTCATGCCTTCGTTTCTTCCTGCCATCATGGACCTTCTCCCTTGAGCCTGTAAGCCAAAATAAAACTCTTTTTTCCATCCATTGCGAACCTGACTGCAGCAGTAAAGTGGTACCGAGGAGTGGGATTGCTGCTAGACACCTGACTGTGTGGCTTTGGCCTTTTGGAGCTGAATTTCAAGAGGAATGTGGAAGGATTTGAAACCTTGGCCTAAGAGACGCCTTGCAGTGCTGTAAGTACAGCTTGATGGCCTACTCTGGCCAGAACTGAAAACCTGAACACAGTAAGAACTGTGGACCGTGAGGTTTAGCATATTATGAGGGTGAGAAAGAGCTTTGCCTGAACTGTGCTACAAACAGTTTGTGTGAGAAGCTTGCTGTTATCCCCATGTCCTGAGAAGTTGTGCAGGGTTGCTTTGCATAGAAATAAACTGGTGTGAGCAGAGGGATATGGCACAGAAAGAAAAATCTTTGGGTGAACTGTTGCCCATTCAGCTGCCATTGAGAGATTACAGCCTTTGAGACTGGGCTAGCTGACCTGCACTGGGGCAACAAGAAGAATGTAGACTCTTTAGAAGGGGCCTGAGTGCTCAAAGAGTGTCCTGTTCTTCAAAGTCTCCTTTATTCCCCCCTGGATTAACAAATTGGCACCTACCTGGTATTGTGGAGTATAAGAAATGCTGGAAAGAGGGTCATTGACTTTGCAACATGATCTTGTGTTTTAGAAATATCCATGGGCAGTGTTGCCTGCATGGAGACCCCATGGGGCCATGAGGATGAGCCATGGATTGCAGTGGAGACCCAGTGGAGATGCCGGGACCACGAGATGGCTGCTAATGGAAGCTGCCCACCACAATGAAGTTTCCCAGGACTGTAAGTAGCCTAGCTGGAGGGGTGGAATTTGAATGCCAGAGACTTGTTGCTGGTGGGAATTATTGTACTTGTGCTGGGCTCTGCTGGTGGGCAGGTAGTGCTGAGGAGGGACCCGGCCTGATGGTTCCTCCCAAGGGGTTGAGGAAGAGGGTGATGTCAGATGACCCAGAATCTCTGCTAGTCACTGGAGAAAAACCACACTGAGTCGGGAGTCTTGTGGAAGCAGGAACTCACAGGAACTCGCTTTGTTGTTGTAAGCAGTTGCCTACATAATGTTGGGGATGAAGGTGGGGATTTTAGGATGGGGGGAGGGAAGAGAGGTAAGGGCCAATAGTAAACTGTGACTATTGAAATGATAATTCAAACTTCTATGTGGAGGTGGGAGGCAAGAAGCCATTAGGCATCTTGCTGAGTCGTAGCTGGCCAGAGACGGCTCACCAAACTTTAGCTAGGCTCAGGAAGTTCTCCTCATGCCTGAGCCTTTCAGGGCCCAACATCTCCCCCTTTTGTTTTTGTAAGAGCATTAGTCACCATGGCCCCTGTCTTAGGTTGTCCCCCTCTGGAGATCTTACCTGTCATTGGGAACCAGGTGTTTAGCTCAGAGCATTAGTCACCATGGCCCCTGTCTTAGGTTGTCCCCCTCTGGAGATCTTATCTGTCATTGGGAACCAGGTGTTTAGCTTGCTGAGAAGCCACTCCATGGCCAGTTTTAGGTTGTCCCCCTCTGGGGATCTTACCCGTCATCGGTCACATGGAGGGCAGGGGAGGTGGCAGTGGGTCATCTGAGGAACTTAATTCCTGATTTGCCAGCCTGTGATAATGTATCCACCTGATGAAGTTTTATTTCCTCCAGCTGCTGGTGAATAAATTGTGTAATTTTGTTAATTACACAACGCCCAACAGTGAGGAGAAGGAGGGGATGGAGGGGCCTAAGATAAGGGAGTAGGTAGGGTAAGAAGCCATGTAAGCCCGTCCACAGTGGGCTGTCCTGAGGGTCCCGACGCCTCCTCTCCAAGTCTTCCTGAAGCCTCTTAATCTTGTCCTGGACGATTCTTGATTTACTGGTGTAGAAGCAGCATTTTTCCTGTAAAAACAAGCATATGCCTCCCTTTTCAGCCATTAATGGGTCTAGTCCCCTCCTGTTTTGTAGGACTACCTCAGCCAGGGAATCTAGCTTCCAGAAATGATATCTACATCTGGGATTAAGGTGGCTGGGGCACAAAGGCCCATCCAGTTGGGCAGAAAGTCATAGGCCATTCCGCCTCCGCAAACATAAACCGTTCCAGAAGGCAGGCAGCGTTGAGCATTGGGCTCAGTGTGTTAAAAGTACAGAAGGAAGGATGAATATACCCCACATCTATACTGGAATTATTAGGGGAAGGCGGGGCCCAAATGCCCAGAGGAAACATTGGGAAAAGCTGGATGGGGATGGGGAAGGTGGCTGAGCAGTGTTTTTAAGGACATATGGGCAACTGTACTGCAAGCAGCCAGGGAAGCTCAGATATTTTAGGTCTCTCGCTGGTACCCAAATGGGTCTTTTTCTTTTTATAAAGCTTTCCCATGGACAAAAATTTCATGAGCTTTACATTAAGTTTTTATCAAAAAACTCCTTTCTGTTACAGAGTTTTTGTACTTTAATCACTTCTCAGTACAAAAGATTATCTCAAGGTTGGGAAGCAAATAAACCCTTTGATCGTAGCAATACACATATAAATCTTAAGGAATGGCCAGCTCTTATTAAACACCAAATGTGTATAATCTTGCTTACATGTAGATGCTAAAGTCTTGTGAAATGGCCCAGAGCTATGGATACAAGGCCAGCCAAATGGCTCCAGAGAATTACACAGAATGAGCAAAAGAGAAACACCTATCCAAGAAGTGAGAGAATTCCATCCAGGCAAGGCAGAGTTAAAAGCAGATATTAAGTCATCAGCACCTTTAGCTGCATCAAAAATAAGATGATTATTTTGCAAAGACAAAATCTCTGAATGTAACTGAATCAGATCCAAGGAAATATTATTATTATGTCATATGTCTCTTAAATATATTTTCCCAATGCTGTTGACTGTCATTATACTTTTTTAGAAGTAACACAAACCCATTGAAAATCTACATGACACTCCAAATGAGTTCTAACTTTTAACCCTAGTGTATAGAGCATCTAACAGGTGAAACTGTATCTAGGGTAAGGATTGAGCCCAAGATCTCAAAGAGAGGCACAGTTTGAACTTTCTCAGGAGCTACTTTAAAGCTGAGTATGAAGGTTAGACATTACAAGTACAACCCTAAAGCCAAATGTTTTTTTTTTTATTTTTTATCTTGAGGGAGGACTCATTTAAACCCTCTCCCTCCTGTGAGGAGTGGGTCTGGTTCTCTCCAGGCCCCAGTCAATATGTCTCTCCATCTTACCCAGATAGAACTGTAGGTAACAGATGAGGACCAATGTTTTTGAAAAGGGGATAATTGTTTATCTTTTTTAGAAAAAATTAAAATATTTAGGGCAAATAATGCCTTTTTTAGTTGCTCGTGTGGGAGTAAGGATTCCCCCTTTTGTTTTTGTAATTGCGACTTGAGAGTTTGATTATATCTTTTAACAATAGCTTGGTCCCGGGGTTTGTATGGCATGCCTGTGGAATGTGAGATTTTCCAGGTCTGGAGAAAATCTATAAAGGCCTTTCTTGCAAAGCAGGGGTCATTATCTGTTTTAATTTGATCAGACAGCCTGAGAGTGGCAAAACATTGAAGCATATGACTAACTGCATGTTTAGATTTTTTCCCCAGCATGTGCCGATGCCCAGTAGGTGTGGGAAAAGGTACTGACTGAAAGAAAAATATCAGTGAGCCCAGTCACCACTAGAGGGCGGACTTGTCCCCACCTGGGTAATTCCAAGGGAGCCACATGGCAGTCTCCCAGGAGGTGGACTGCCTGCCAACTCCCAGCAGGCACAAGCTGCCAGGAGGGGGGCCATCTATTTAAATTAACATATTTTGTCCTTGACTCCCAATACATTTATAACCATCACACATTATATATAAATTGCATCCAGTTTGATTTAAAAGATCCCCACAGTCTTGACCAGTTTAAGATATTAAGACCTGTAAAATCAACCAAGTTAAACACTTCTAACATATAAAGGCACAGAGTAAACATTTTTAACTGGTATAAGGCATAGCAAGGAGAGACTAAAACAATGTAAATTGAACCATCATAACCTAAAATTAGTCTCAGTGCCTGTAGTTTTAACTTGTTTGAGGTTTTTTTTTTTTTAGCTTAAAATCTTAAATCTCAGCTGGGCGTGGTGGTGTACACCTTTAATCCCAGCACTTGGGAGGTGGGGGTAGGAGGATTATCATAAGTTTTAGGCCACCCTGAGGCTCCATAGGGAATTCCAGGTCAGCTTGGGCTAGAGTGAAACCCTACCTTGAAAAACCAAAACAAACAAACAAAAAAACCAAATCTTACATCTCTCAGTCCAATATCTCTAGCCACGCACATCAGTCCATTACAAATTTAACCTTGATTACTCTCTGGGCCTGGGCAGCAGGACACAGCCAGCCCTTATGCCAGTAGCCCAGTTCCAACAAAGTCCCCTGCAGTTTTTCCTTCCCCTTAGAAAGCTCAGAAACCAAGCCTCAAAGTTTAATGCTGTCTGCACTTAGCATTCTCAGACTCTCATCAGAATAGCCCATAAAACTTGGCTTACCGGGCTGGAGAGATGGCTTAGTGGTTAAGCGCTTGCCTGTGAAGCCTAAGGACCCCAGTTCGAGGATCGGTTCCCCAGGTCCCACGTTAGCCAGATGCACAAGGGGGAGCACGCGTCTGGAGTTCGTTTGCAGAAGCTGGAAGCCCTGGCGCGTCCATTCTTTCTCTCTCTCGCTATCTGTCTCTTTCTTTCTGTGTCTGTCACTCTCAAATAAATAAATAAATAAAATAATAAAAAAAAAACTTGGCATACCACTCCAGAAGACACCTTCAGTTGCAAGCACCAAGACCATGCCTATTCCTCCAAAACAAAGGTTCCAAAAGATCAACATCCACATAGTCAGGTTCATCTCAGTCCACTTATCAGATAGCTTCAGGTTCGCTGAGATAAACTTCCACACCAGGCACAGTTATGGAGGAAGGGATATTAATTGAAGCTCACAGATCCAGGGGAAGTTCCATAATGGCAGAATAAGCTGGCCCGCCTTCACAGGCCCAAGCAGAGAGAGAGGGGATGGGGGGGAGAAGCACAAGCCTTCAGAAATACAAAAGCCACAGATGCAGTTTGCCAGGCCCTGTTCAGAAATATAAAAACCACCGGCAAACTGAAAGTGAAAGGAAACAGAAAGGGAACAAAGAGATGTTGACAAGCAAGCACAGGTTATAGAAGCAAAGTTTAGTGCAGTAAATATGAAGATTGCCTTATAACTAACTCTGAGAGTACGCTCACCTGCACATGTCCACTGATTACCTCCTCAATGAATGCTTCTCAAGGGGCACTTGTCTGCCGGGTTCCCAGAGCCTCACGTTAGACGCCAGATGCCGGGCTCCTCCAGCAGGCAGGTAGTGCTGAGGAAGGACCAGGCCCGCTGGTTCCTCCCAAGGGGTTGAGGAAGAGGGTGGACGTCGGACGACCCAGAATCTCTCCTAGTCACCGGAGAAAAACCACACTGAGTTGGGAGTCTTGTGCAAGCAGGAACTCACAGGAACTCGCTTTATTGTTGTAAGCAGTTGCCTATATAATATTGAGGACAAAGGCAGGGACTTTAGGACCGGGGAGGGGGGAGAGGTAAGGGCCAAATGTAAACTGTAACTATTGAAATGGTAATTCCAACTCCTATGCGGAGGTGCAAGGCCAGAAGCCATTACACATCTTGCTGAGTCCTAGCTGGCCGGAGACAGCTGGCCAAACTTTAGCTAGGCTCAGGAACTTCCACTAGGCCTCAAGCCTGGGCCTTTCACGACCCAACAGACTTGGAGATTTGTCACTGGCTCAAGTTGTTGGACTTGAAACTACAGAATTTGATGTTTGCCCTGGTTCTTTTAAATCTTGTTTTGGCTGAATGTTTCTTTGCTATGCCAGTGACATCTTTTGCAGTGTAAATGTGTATTCTGTGCCATTATGGGTTTTGGGGAGATGTCTTTTTGGTATTATGGCTCAGTTAAAAGACCTTGGATCATGGAGATGTTTGAACATCATTGGGATTGATTAAAACCAACAGGGACTTTTAAAGTTGGAATGAATGCATTGAATTTTAAATCATGTATGGTTATCAGTTTATGGGGGCCAGGGGTGGAAATGTGGTGGTTTGACTCAGGTGTCCCCTATAATCTTAGGTGTTCTGAATGCTACATTCCCAGGTGATGGAAATTTGGGAATTAACAGTTCCTGGAGGGAGTGTATTGTTGGGGGCGGGCTTATGGGCTTTATAGCCAGCGTCCCCCTTGGCTGTGTTTGGCACACTCTCCTGTTGCTATAGTCCACCTTATGTGGGCCAGGGGGTGATGTCCACCTTCTGCTCATGCCATCTTTTCCCCTGCCATTGTGGACCTATCCCTTGAGCCTTTAAGCCAAAATAAACCTCTTTTTTTTCCACAAGCCTCTCTTGGTTGGGTGATTTCTACAAGCAATGTGATCCTGACTGCAATAAGCAACATTGAAAAAATTCACCTGTTTCCCAGCCTGATGTCACAGGTCTGAAATCCCAAATTCTTCAGATGTTGAGGCAGGACGCTTACAAATTCAAGGACAGCCTGGGTCATTTAGTGAAACCTCGTGGTGTTGTTGAATCAGTTGTCCCTCATGAGCTCATGTGATTTTTTTAAATTTTTTTTTTTGGTTTTTTTCAGGTAGGGTCTCACTCTATCCCAGGCCAACTTGGAATTCACTGTGTAGTCTGAGGTTGGCCTCAAACTCAGAGCGATCCTCCTACCTCTGCATCCCACTTACTAGTATTAAAGACATGCACCTCCACACCCAGCTAACTCACGTGATTTTTAATGCTTGATCCCCAGGTGATGCAAATTTGGGAAGTGGAGCCTTGTTTCAGGAGGTGTGTTGCTGGAGGTGGGCTTAGGGGTATTATAGCCAGCTCGTCCTTGCTAGAGTTTGACTCACTTGGTTGCTGCTGGTTTCTAACTCTTGTGGCAAAGATGATATCCATCCAGGTTCTGCTCATGCCACACTTTCCTCTGCTATCACGGAGCTTCACCTTGAGACCTTAAGCCAAAAGAAATCTTTTCCACCCCTCTTCTGCTTTTAGTAAGGTGCTTTGTCCTAGCAATGAGATGGTTACTACAGTACCCTATCTCAAAATTTAAGAAGTACATAATAAGGGGGGGGGGGGCGATATAACTCAGCAAGAGGGCATTGGCCTAGCATGCACTAGATTCAATTCATACTACCAAGATAAAGTGAGATAAAAAGAGGAGGTAAGAGGGAATGAGGAAATGGAAATAAAATGAAAAATGGAAGGAAAGGGATGGGAGGAGTGAGATAGGAAATCCACCCAGGTGTCCATCACTAGAAGAATGGATAACTAAGATGTGGTATATATACACAATGGAATTCTATACACCAGTAAGAAAAAAATGCCACAATGAAATTTGATGAAAAATGGTTGAACCTGAAACAGATCATTCTCAGACAACTTGCCCAATCACACATAGAAAATTGCCACATAGTCTCACTCATCTACAGCACCTAACCTGAATCTACCCAAGATGCCTTACATACCCAGCAAGCATCTTGAGGACTAGTCAATAGGAGGGGAAGGGAGGGAGGGAAGGGCAATGGAGGGCATGGGGGACACAAATCTAGACCCAAACGGCAATGGTACCATAAAGTTCTACAACCTAAAAGGCAGACCAAATGCTTGGACATTCACCAGGCCCTTAGAGGGAACACCTCAACACAAGGCACTGTAGTGGGTATGAGGAAGACTTACCTTAATCTTCTACCACCTCTCTCTCTCTCTCTCTCTCTCTTTCTCTCTCTTCTCTAACTTTTTTATAATAGTTGTCTTTTTCTTCCTTGCCTTAGTGGGCACTGACCTGTGACTCCCAGTACCAGCATGTGGCTATCATCCACAACGAGCTTTTGATCAGAGAGACCTACAAGGTTTCCTAAAAGACAGATTTCTGTCAGAGTACTTGATGACCCACCCAAGGTTAGTGGTAAGACCCTATTGCTGAAGACACTGTATGCGGTTGACACCTAAAATGGAATGACATGACTGGAAGCTGGAAGAGAGTCAGTCCCCAGACAGCGCATCTAGTGCCGGAAGGTGCTACATGGGCGTCTGGGGGAAAATGAACAATATCTGCCGAAGCAACTAGTGGTCTAACCTACTTAGCAGCAAATAACCTGTAATGATGCTCACACAAGTGCAGAGTGGCACACAGCCATGGTGGGGAACCAACTGCTCTTGATTTGGCTAACTGATCCCCTCAGTGGTATGGGACCCATAGCTGGAGCTGGGAAACAAGTCAGAACCACATCCAAACATATGCCCACTCTCCAATATCAAGCTATCATCAATCATGAGCTACAAGAGGGCCTACACATATTAAATTCTCTATTAAAAAAAAAAAAGTAGGGCTGGAGAGATGGCTTAGCAGTTAAGCGCTTGCCTGTGAAGCCTAAGGACCCTGGTTCGAGGCTTGGTTCCCCAGGTCCCACGTTAGCCAGATGCACAAGGGGGCGCATGCGTCTGGAGTTCGTTTGCAGAGGCTGGAAGCCCTGGCACGCCCATTCTCTCTCTCTCCCTCTATCTGTCTTTCTCTCTGTGTCTGTCACTCTCAAATAAATAAATAAAAAATGAACAACAACAACAAAAAAAAAGTAATCCCATTTGTCTGGTGCTAACTTTACTCTCTGGTGGAGAATCTGCTTCTCTATTTCAGATATATGTAGTTCCTAAGGAGAGAACCAGCCCATCGTATCTCAAAAGGGCCCTGGCTGAAACTAAGAAAAGTTGATGAAATAAGCAAGGGTGATGTTTTCATGTGAACCGGATACCAGCACAAAGGGGAAGGGGACCAACACAGAGAAAAATCAACTCCTAACAAATCAGAGAACCAGAGCCTCAGAGGCCCCCAACACCTCATCACTGAAGCAGACCAAAAATGAACCCAACATGGCTCAGGGTAATTTTGCGGAAGAGGGGGGCGGAAAGAATGTAAGAGCCACATGTTGGGTCATGATATGCAGAGACATTTATCATACCAATAACCGTGCGCTAACTCCACAATGCACGACCCATTTACATCAACAAGGAGGGGCCAATCAGGAGTGGGTAGGTCACGGATGAGCCTAATAATGCTACCAACTTGATTGTATTCACTGAGTTCAAAACTAATTAAATAAATAAATAATAATTAAAAAAATAAAACAAAAGCCTTGAAAGATAAAGGAAAAATTATAGTGAAATAAATATGCATCCTTATAAAATAGCTTTCAAATAAACTGACTTTATAGCAGTGTTAGTGAAATTTTAATTAGCCAAATTACAAAGTAAAATGTAATAATATTTACCTTTTACAGTATTTTAATAAAGATTACAGATATTTCCATTCTTAATTTTTTAGTAAAACTTTTTTCAAGTATCCTCGCTTTCTAATTTGTGTTAAAATTGACAATAAATTTACTCTGCTGTGACCACATCTGTTTAGTTAGCTTTTCCTTGCTAGGGTGAACATCCATCCAGACAGAATTTATGGGGGGAAGGGTTTATTTCATGTTTACAAGAAATCCAAGGGGACACCATCAGTGACAGAAGAAGCTTGCTCCCTTTCATGGCACCAAGCAAAAAGAAACAGCAACAGCAAGGAAGCAAGCAAGAACTGCCATAGCTCAAAGTGTTCTCCACACACTTTGGGGCTGGAATTCAGATCCACCCCTAAACACACCTTAGGGCTTGACATTAAGGTCCATCTCCAGTGACATGTCCCCCTCACCTCTCAGCAAGGATCTGCCTGCTAGGGGCTCAAGCAGGATGTTTAAGTTAAAAATGTCTGAGGAGCCGGGTGTGGTGGCACATGCCTTCAATCTCAGCAATCTGGGGGCAGAGATAGGAGGATTGCCATGAGTTTGAGGCCACCTTGAGACTCCATAGTGAATTCTAGGTCAGCCTGAGCTAGAGTGAGACCCTACCTCAAAAAACAAAAAGCAAGCAAACAAACAAAAGTCTGTGTCTATGGGGTTGGGGCAGCAGCTCACTGGTTAATGGGACTTGCCTACAAAGGCACCCTGGGTTCAATTCCCCAATATACATGCCAAGCCAGAACCAGAAGGTGGCACATATGTCTGGAATGCATTTGTGGGGGTAAGAGGCCCTGACATGGCAATTCTCTCTCTCTCTCTCTCTCTCTCTCTCTCTCTCTCTCTCACTCTCTCCTCACAAATAAGTGAATACAGTGTTCTCTTAAAGTCATGTATGGATTGTTTCACTTATGACATGTTGGCACATGTTGCAAAGGTAGCAGTCTTCATCAGCCTCCAAAACTTTCCTTTGCAAGCACACATACATTTTACCTAAACTATATTTGAACTAAATGTATTGTGATTGCACGTCAACCTCAACATAAACAAAAAACCACCCTAAAATAAACCAAATTTGCAATATTAGCACATAAAAAGAATGATATATGCCAGAAGCATTTCAATAATTTTTGAATTTGAAGAAATAACTGTAAGTTAAGTCATTTTATGACAAGATTTTGGGCACATACTATAGAATGAATAAAAATCAAAAGCATTAGGATAAGTAAAACAAAAGCCCACAACGAGAGGTCATGTCCTTGTGTTTGGACGCAAGTATCTTTAAACACTAAGACATCTTCCCAGTCTGTATCCTGGCTTTGAATTCTCACTGTCGAGTACAACCAAAGATCATGGGCCAGAGAGAACAGTTGTCCTAAGAGGACTGAAAAGTGGAAAGAGACAAGCACACTGGAGCAAACCTCAGGTCTTCAGGATGACACAGTGATCATTTCTGTTATTTTTGTTTTTTTGTCTTTGTTCCTGCTTTATAAAAACTATGTATACTAGACATTGTTCACCTGACATATAGAGTATTGAACATGCACAGAGCCAAAGGAGGTTTAGGAATTTTTGAAAAGGTCATGATTATACCTAGAGCTCTGTATGCTAATTAAAATATAAAATCAATATTGCTTTTTCAGCTAAGATGTTGCAAGTATATTTGGCAAGGATTTCCAGCCCACTGCAACCAAATATCATGAACAAATAACCAACAAAATCCATGGCCCACACAAAGTGAAAGTGGAGACTGCCAGTTTTGCACTCTTCTCTGTGATGGCAACTGGAGACCTTGCCCACTCAACAAAAGGTCCAACACATTTCAGATGCAGCAGTAGAAAAGGGGAATAATTTAAGCTTGTTCCAGGTCAGCCTGGGCAAGAGTGAGACCCTATGTTGAACAAAACACCCAGGCATGGTGGCACATACCTTTAATCCCAACACTGGTAGGCAGAGGTAGGAGGATCCTCATGAGTTCAAGGCCACACTGAGACGACATAGTGATTTCCAGGTCATCCTGGCCTACAGTGAGACCCCATCTCAAAAAGCCCAACCAAACCAAACCACACAAACAAACAAATGAACAAACTATATATATTATATATAATATATGCCACTTCCTATGAAAGGAAGTGGTTTAGGAGTAAGATTGTCAGTTTCTGAAGGCACCAGGCATGAATTATTTCACATCCAAATTGTCCTGGTGATGCTGTGAGTATTATGCCTGTAGGTAGTTAAAACATTCCCTTTAAATTTAAAACGAATAAAATGTGGCTGAGTCAAAAGTTGATCAATGTTAGAACCTTGTATTTCGCAGAATCAGGAAAATGTTGCTTTTTCAGGGAGAGTGTGGTTCCATACTGGGACTTCCAGTCAACATTCTGGGTTTTGTCGTTGTTTGGTTGGTTGTTTTGTTTGTTTTGTTTTCTGAGGCTGGGCCTCTGTGGCCCAGTCTGGCTGGGAATTTACTATGTAGTTTCAGGCTGGCCTCAAACTCACACAGTGATCCTCCTGCTTCTGGCTCCCAGTTGCTGGGATTAAAAGCATGCACTGCCACACTCAACTTCAACATTCTGAACGAACCTTCCCAGAACCAGCGATTATGATGAGGACAGTTCTGTGTGAGCACAGACACATAAAAGAGCAGTGTGCTAACTGAAAAATATGCTCTTTGTTTGCTAGACATTAAGAGGATTCCATGAGTGTTTGGGACTAGATAGGGGCCACAGAAACATGATATATCTCCAATAAATCAATACATCCTTCATGTTGTAATGCCTGTGAGAAGTTCATGGGTGGAGGAGCCAAGTGAGGCTTTATTTCTTAGGACATTCTGTCTCAGACACAATCAGACACGATCTCATTTACTTGGCTGTGCAGGAAGCATCACAGAAACCAAAACACCCAGCACAGAGCTATTTCTGAGCAAGATTCCATGAAACTGATTATGACACACAAAGGTAGGGCTGAAGTTTGACTGCTTCGTTTGCTCAGTTCTTCTGTTACTTGCCTTCATTTGGGGGTACATTTCCTCCATTGAGACTGGTTTAAATGGTTTTAGGATGTGGGGTGCCATAATGAGATGGTTATGGTAATGGACAGTGATTAAGATGTTGAAGATGGGGCTGTAGACATAGTTTACTTGGTAGAGTGCTTGCCTAGTATGTACAAAGCTCTGGTTTCCACACCCAGCATTGGACAAAACCTCTCCTGTGGATGTACACCTGTAATCCTAGCGTGAGTGAGTTCAGGTCCAGCCTGGAATATTGAGATACTGTGTACCATAAAGAAAGATGAGGGGATGGAGAGATGTCTCAGTGCTTAAGGGCACTTGGATGCAAAGCTTGGTGGCCTGGGTTTGATTTTCCCAGTACTCATGTAAAGCCAGATACATAAAGGTGGAACATGGGCCTGGCATTCCTTTGCAGTGGCATCAGGCCCTGGCACACCCACCTCATTTATGAGCTCCAGCTCTCTCTCTCTCTGTCTCTCTCACTCTCTCCTTAAAAAAAAAAAAGTATTTTAAAAAGATAGATGAAATTGTCCTCTAGTGAAGTCAAGCATAAATGACCATATGATGCAATCTTGTTTTTGAAATCATAATTATTCTACACAAATGAGCCTTTTCTTTAAAGTTAAAATAACCCTGCTGTGTGATAACTTAGGAGTCTGTTTATAAAATTCTAAGTACTGAGAAAATATTGCCACAAATAATGAGAGATGTAGCACAGCTGCTAATGTTGATTATAACTTAGCTCAGTTTGTTATTAGTATATATTAACTGTACAAAATGGCGGGTTTGGGCTGGAGAGATCAGTCACTGTTTGAGACGCTTGCATGCAAAGCCTAATGACACAGGTTTGATTCCCTAGTACGCATGTAAATCCTTGCAAATAAGTACAAACAAATAAATAAAATGCTTTTTTAAAAATAGCTGGGTTTATAATGACATATTTTCATATGTGTATATAAATGCTTTGATCCAAATAGCCTGCGGGCACAGTTGGAAGATCACAGTGACAGACCTGGGATTGGGGTGCTTTTCAGTAATGATCATGGGAAGGCCTCTGTGCTATGGAGGTACTGTGGCCTCATTGTATATCTGACCTGAATAATCTTGGAAAACTGACATATACATACATTTGTGTATTTGTTTATTTGTGTGTGTGCATGTGTGCAATCTGCGCACACACCAATGGGTGCACCAAGGTCTCCTGCTGCTGTAATGGTATGAACAGAGCCCAGATTTGGAGGCTCGGCTAGCAAACGTCTTTGACATCTGAGCCACCCCCCAAGGCTCCATGCTGCCTCACACCCACAATTTGACCCAGTAGGTGCTGAGCCCTGAGCTAAGCAGAGAGAATGAAAACTGCTTTTCCAGTTCCCATCCTTCTCCAGGGGTGTGACAGGAAATGGGATCTGTTTCTCAACACTTGCAGGACTGGACTGTGTCAAAATTTACCTGTCAGAAATCAGGGGAGAATTCTGAAAATGTAAACTACACTTTTATCCACATTCCTGAGGAAAAAAATTGTAGGTGAGATCAGGTCAAGCACTCCTCCACATTTGAGCCCTTGTTTCTCCTCTAACTGACTATGAGTCACCATGGTGACATGACATGTCAGAGCCCATGGTGACATCAGCAGTTTGTTGCTTCCCTACAAAGGTTCTAGAACAGACGCGCTTTGGACCGGGCAGGACATGATTAGTGATCCTCAGAACAAGTAGCGCGGATTTAGTGTAGGACTATGAACACTAAGAGCATCAAAAAAGAATGACAAATCCATTGGGAAACCAGTGGTTGGTGAACAGCCAGCTAGAGCTGCCCCATCTGAGGCTTCATGTGATCCAAACGGGGACACCAGAGGAGGTTCAGAAGCTCAGAGTGGCCAAGGCAGGAGTCGAGATGCAAGCCTCAGAGAGAACCTCCAAACAGAACCAGACCACCATGCAGCCAGTGAGGAAGGCACCTGCAGCCTCCTGGGGCTTCCCTTTCCCAGAAAACTCTGGGCAGTAGTGGAGAATGAGGCCTTCAAGTCTGTGGGCTGGAGTGAGAAAGGAGACACCGTGAAGATTGAGGGAGAACTTTTTGAAGCAGAGGTCCTTCACCGCAGTGGTGCAGATAAAATTTTTGAAATGGACAGCTTAAAGCGTTTCATCGGTGAACTTAATCTTCATGGGTTCAGGAAGATATGCACAAAGAATTCACCAGTGCACTCTGGAAAGAAGAAAATGATGGTAGAGTATATTTGTGTCAAATTTTCTATGAAAGATTATTCTTTGCCTAGAAAAAATTCTTTTTTTTAGATTCCCACTACAATGCCATGAACAATGGGCTGTAAGCTTTCCATTTTCTGTGTTAATTAATTTATTTATTGACAACTTCTGTACTTACAGACAATAAACCATATTTCCCTCCCCTCCCCCACTTTCCCCTTCACAATTCTGGTCTCCATCATATCACCTCACTCTATCCATTAGTCTTTCGTTTTTTTCTCAATTTTTATTAACATTTTCCATGATTATAAAAGAATATCCCATGGTAATACCCACCCTCTCCCCTCTTGCCCCTTTGAAACTCCACTCTCCATCATATCCCCTCCCCATCTCAATCAGTCTCTCTCTTATTTTGATGTCATGATCTTTTCCTCCTCTTATGATGGTCTTATGCAGGTAGTGTCAGGCACTGTGAGGTCATGGAGATCCAGGCCATTTTGTGTCTGGAGGAGCACGTTGTAAGGAGTCCTACCCTTCCTTTGGCTCTTACATTCTTTCCGCCTCCTCTTCCACATTACACCCTGAGCCTTGGAATGTGTGATCGAGATGTTACCCAGTACTCCAGTCACTTTTTTTCCCCAGCACTATCATACCTTCTGAGTCGTCCCAAGGTCACTGCCATCTGAAAAGAGAAGATTCTCTACCAATAGTGAGAGTAGCATTAATGTAAGGGTATGAATATTAAGATAAGTCCTTATTGGGCAGTTTGATAAATCTTTTCATTTTCAAGGATAACTGAAACTATTACTGACTGGTAACTGTATAGAGTACAAAAGTAGAATGTTTGATATTTAAATGTGTGCCATCCCCTTAGATAGGTGCAGGCTAGGAGGACTCTTGGAGGCCAGGTCATGGCCTACATATGGTTCACGACCTTCAGCTGTGAGCATTTTGTTTCTAGTGAGGCCATGCTGAAGGGCACCAGGACCATTGAAAGCAATGGAAATGATTTTCTCCATCACATAATCAGCTGAGTACGATGAGACAGTGTGACAGTCATGCATGCTTTACCTCAGAATGACTAAAAGCTTTCTTTTCCTTTCAGATCTATCAAAATGCAAACTTTCAGAGGGATAACCCAAGGCTGCTCGAGAACATCTGGAGGAGAGGATGTCAACGCAGCCCTGCTCAGGAAGAGCCATGCTGCAAGAGAAGGAAGCTCGTCTGCCCCCAATGCTCTCCACACCTTAAGAAGAAGAAGCAGGAAAAGACCATTTCCCTGAAGGAAGCCCCCAACAAGCAGGCACCCCAAGGCCAGGGCACCTTCCTTCCAGCTGGTGTCACTGGATGCCCCCTAGCACTATGCATTCCTGAGGAGCACAGCATCCCGTGTGGAGAATGCTCCCCTGAGGATGGCAACATGGTGTCTCTGGCTGGTGACAGAATGGAAGGGTCTGGGCAGGTGAGCACCAGACCCTCATGGTACCCTGATTGGGGTTCAGTGATGTCTTTCTACAACAAATGTTCCTCCATGCTGAAGGCTGCCTTGGCAGCCATTTCCTTAAGTGATCTGTCTGTTGGGGAGAGAGACCAGGGCTCCACCAGTGAGTCCTCTGCTGAGGAAGAGCAGGAGGGCTTCCGTCAAAATAAGTGTGTAATCTGTGTGCTATACAAGGACACTTCTCGTTCATGAGCTCACTGGCCATGTAACACTGCAAAATGTCCTTGTTCACGAATTACAACCTAGTGTATTCCTATAAAGAAACACAAACCCCATGGTATTAAATAAAGAATCTCAACTTCTGACTTAGGCTGCTCAGTACATCTTGACCCTGTAGTTTCATGCCTTTTTCAGCAGCTTGGATTTTGGGGAAATGCCATCTCCTCACTGACTGTAAATCAGAAAGAATCATCCAGATGGTTTTCTCTGGCATAAACTAAGACACCCTGTGTAACAACAGAGACATTTATTTGTTAACTACTGCAAACCAAGGGAGCACTGGATGGATTTTCACACATTAGATCTTCTCAGAGAACACTGGGGACCTAACAAACAATATTGGGAGAATCTTGGTTTTGGCAATATAGGTCTCCATGCACAAAGTCTAGTCCATGTCCTTAGGGAAGCCACGAAAGCAGTGGTCAGACCCAGCAATGCTACTAATGGTCTTAGGTACATATCGGATGTGCAGCAGCTGCAGCCAGGCAGCAACAGACAACAGCATGTCTAAATTATCAGAACATAACCATGTTAGGAAAGTGTAAGAGAAAAGCCAAAAAAACCTGGAGTTGATCTCTACAGATTGTTATTAGAGAAAACGGTGAGGGACAGCAGCATTCCCTTGGGATGGAGTATGGAGCACTGAGCCAGGCTTGGGTGCAAGTTTATAAGGAGGATCCTGAGAAAAACTGAGTATAACAGGTGCAGTTGATTAGAAAATTGTCGCTGTTTGTGTCCTAGTTCAGAATAGGCTTCTTCAGCCAGGAATGTCTAAGGAGGATACTCAGATGGTCACTGGTCCTTCAAGGCCCTCTAGGCTAAGGGAGTACATGAGTCAGCGAAAGATGCCAAATGTAATGAGGGAAAGTGCCTCTCTTGCCTTCTTGATTGTGTAGAAGCTCTAAGGATAATTACTAACTCTTTAGTTCCCTTTAGTTTTCAGAGGCTATTGACCCTTCAGACAGGCTGGTGACTTTTCTTATAATGATAGTGCATGGGGCAGGCCAGGAAAGCCAGGTTGGGTGACCGACTCAAGAGGACAGTAGTCTATGTGCCCAGAGTCCATGTGCTTCTCTTAGGCTCTTCCATTTGCACACACCCAAGCACACACACAGGTCCATGCCCTGTGCAGAGACAACACTGACACAAGCTCTCAGATTATCTTCACAAAATGAGGTCCAGAACGGAGAAGCTAATTACCCCAGGCTTTGGAGTACAACTTAGCAACCCTACACAGGACTTCTGGCTGCCCATCTAAAAATGCTTTGAAAAACTAACACACACCGACCATTAGCTCACAGGAAAATAGAGCCATCACTAGCCAGAGGAACAATATTCTGGTGGCTTCTCTCTAAATTTTTTTTTGTTGTTATTTTTGTTTATTAATTTGAGAGAGACAGAGAGGGACAAAAAGACGCAGATAGAGAGAGGGCGAGAGACTGGGCGCACCAGGGCTTCCAGACACTGCAAACAAACCCCAGATGCGTGCGTCCCCTTGTGCATCTGGCTAACGTGGGTCCTGGGGAGTCGAGCCTCGAACCGGGGTCCTTAGGCTTCACAGGCAAGTGCTTAACCGCTAAGCCGTGTCTCCCGCCCAGTGGCTCCTCTCTAAGTTTTCTTCACCACATGTGATACAGCCTGACAGAACAGCTGTCACCCTTAGGCCAGATTTTTCCCTCCTTTGCAGGTCTCCTTCTGGTTAAACGAAGTGGCTGACATTTCAAAGGACAAAGGTCATGTCATGCCCTGAGGAGAGCCTTTCCCCAACAAAATAGCTGCCTTGAGTAAGGCATTATTAATACCATACACTTATGAGGGCTGGAGAGATGGCTTAGAGGTTAAGGCATTTGCCATCAAAGCCAAAGGACCTCCGTTTTATTCCCCAGGACCAATGTAAGCCAGATGCACAAGGGGCACGTGTGTTTTGAGTTCATTTGCAGTGTCTGGAGGTCCTAGCATGTCCATTCTCTCCCTCTCTCTGCCTCTCTCTCTCAAATAAACAATAAAGTTGTTTATGTTTCTTTTAAAAAGATCATACCCTATCATGGGGCACACCAGCTCATACTAACTTGTTCAGTGCTCTCAGGAACTGATAACTTTGAGCTGTGTTTTTGTTAAGCCTAATTGTACTTTTCCCTAATCATGAGGTGGAGAAACACCTTACAAAAGTGTTTCTCTCTCTCTCTCTCTCTCTCTCTCTCTCTTTTTCTTTATTTCTTTCTCTTTCTCCATGCTAGAACTTGTGCTCACACATCTCTCTTAGACTATCTTACCCTATGAATTGATTGTACCACTTGCAATGCTAAAGCCAGGAGGTCCCCAGGCACAAAGTGGGAAGAGTTATGGCAAAGATGCTGCCAAGCTCCATCCAGAATGAATCCCAGCACAGCATGATGCAGGCATGCCGGGCTGTGGCGAGTTGTAAGGCAGGAAAGTGATGACCTGTATAGAAATGGTTGGAGCTTACTCTTGAGCTGCAGTGGCAGGAGGGCCTTTGGAGTGGGACAGAATAATGCTGGCAATTAACGTCCTCTGCAGATCATCATTCTCCCTACAATAAACCTCATAATTTATATTTCTCTAAAGAAATATTCCCTAAATTTATGCAAAGCAATGCATATTGTAGAAGAGTGCTATAGACTGTGTGCTGTGGTGATCAGCACTTATTACAGGAAAATCCTCTATGCTGAGTGGTGGGGTGACCAGCAGTGACTGTAGGACCAAAGCAATGTGATCTGTGGGGAATAATGAAAAGCAGGGAGTGTGGGAAGTGGGCAATGCTGCCTGTGGGATAGGGTGCCCTGCCGTGAGTGCAGGAGGCTGCTGTGGTTTGTAGTGTGTATTGACTGGCTGTGGGGGAGAGAGCATGATTACTGTGGAATGTGGTAGCAGTGAAAACGAGGGAGCATGGTGTGAGGTGAGTTGGTGAGCAGTGTAGGAAGATGACCTTGTAGATTGCGAGGATTAAAAAGCAGTGAGTGATTGAAAGGTTTGCTATAGCCTCTGAGGTAGGGTGACCTACAGAATAGTGAAAAGGGCAGAATAGGCTGTAGAGAATAAGGGGTAACAGTGAAATTGGAAGGAGTGTGCTGCACAGTGGGTGGTGGTGTAAGCATCAGTGAATGTACCAGGAGATAAATGTACAATGTGAGGAGTAATAAATTCTACTGTGTGCGGGAGGACGCTCCCACATACTGTGAGGTGGCATGACAAGCAGTGATTGAAGTATAAGGGTAGTGTAGAGTATGAGGTTATGTTACGTGTTTCACTGTGGGAAAAGTGTGGTGTGTGGGAACTTGTCCTGAATGTCACCTGAGGATGTTGTAGTCAGTAGACATCAATGAAAAGCAGTGAATATGGAAGGAGGATGTTGAATGGTTGTGGGGTATGGTAAGCAGAAGTGCATATGGGAGTGGATGATGCTAAAAAATTAAAACTGGGCTGGAGTGATGGCTTAGCGGTTAATGAATTTGCCCGCAAAACCCAAAGACCCAGGTTCGATACCCAGGACCCACATAATCCAGATGCAAAAGTGGTACATGCTTCTGAAGTTCGATTACAGTGGCTGGAGCCCCTACTGCCCCCATTCTCTCTCTCTATCCTCCTCTTTCTATGTCTTTAATAAATAAACAAAATATATTTTTTTAAATGCAAACTGTAGAATATAAGTGAGTTTGCTGTAGATTGTAAGGTATTTGAGGCCATGGTAAAAAGTGAACTTTTGTGAGTGTGGGAGAAGTACAATGGAGACTGTGGGTTGGGGTGACTTACATTGAAAGTAGGAGCATGGTGATATGTCTTGTAGGGTAATGAAAATAGTTATTTTAGAGTGTGCGCTGCACATCATGGGATGGGGTGACCAGTAATGGATGCAAAAGTAAAGCCTTGTAGATAATATTGAGTAATTAAATCACAGAATTTTGAGGAACTATGTTGCTGACTGTTGGGTGGGCTAATTATCAGCCATTATGTGAGGATGGTTCTGTAGGCTGTGGTGAATAATTAAAAACAGTGAATGTGCAAAGAAGGTAGGCACAGGAGACTGTGTGGTATGGTGACTAACAGTGAGTGTTGCAGAATTCTGTACACTGTGTAGGGAATATAAAATAATGACCATGTAGCCTGTGGGAGTTAATAAAAAGCAGGGAGTGTGGGAGCAGGACCCTGTAGACTGTTGGATGAGGATACCAGCAATGAATATCAGAAGTCATTGCAGTAGAATGTAGATCAGTGAATGTAGGAGGAACATTCTGTAATCTTTGTGGCTAGTGTCCATCAGTGAATAACACAGGGTGGTGCTGCAGTCTCTCAGGTAGAGATAAGGGCAGTGAATGTGGGAGAAAAGTGTTGTGGTCTGCGGGTGATGGGAGCAGCTGTGAATGCAGGAAGAGTTTGCAGTATCTGTGCAGTGGGGTGAACAGCAGCAAGAATGGGGACGCGATGCTATAGCATGTGTGTGGAAACAAAATTTGGGAGTCTTGTAGGACAAAAACTTAGAGGATGAGTCCAGTGTGTCAGCAGTTAAGGATGGGAAGAGGGCCCTGTGGAGTTAAGAGACCAGGAGTTACTGGAGGAGGAGAGTGCTGTAAACTGTGTGGTATGTTGTAGGGCGCAGAAGTGAATGTAACAGGCAGGTCCCATAAACTGAAGGCTGTAATACATGGAGAGAAAGTAACAGATGGAGGCCTTCGTGGACCAACGGTAGCAATAATCCGGTAGTAATCTTAGCCAGTTAGGAAGGAAGAGCAGTAGACCATGGAGAGGAGTGCTTCAGTGAATGGAGGAGGAGGAGATTGCAGATGGAAGGCTGTGGTAGATGGAGAGTGTAATGGATGGAAGGGAAGGCACAGGGACAGCTGGGTTCCTGGAGAGAGGGGAAGACACACAGTCTGTGGGGGTCCAGGAGAGAGGGGAAGACCCGCGGGCCTTGGTTGGGGTGTGCTTCAGAGATAGAGGAAGCACAAGGTCCCTATGGGCAGGGTCAGAAGGAGAGTAGAAGATAAGCAGGCAAGCCTGTGGGGATCCAGGTGGCTGAAGGTGCAAGGACTCTGGTTGGGGTGTGTCCCAGAGAGAGGAAGGCACAGGGATGGTGGAGGACCTGGAGAGAGGGCCAGGCAGGCAAGACCAGGGAGTTTGGGGCCCGAGGGCCTTCCCCTTTCTCAGGGAGCCCTGCCTACTGCGTGCTTCCCCCCCCATAGTCCACGCACCTTCCCCTCTCTCCTGGACACACCTCTTTCCTTTCTCTCCCCATCCCCGCAGTGCACGTGCCTCCCCCTCTCTCCTGGGCCCCGCCGAAATGCTGGCCTTCCTTTCTCTCCCTGACACCAGCGATGCATGCCCCTACCTTTCTCTCCCTGACCCCTCACTATGAGAGATTTCCCCTCTCTCCAGGACCCCCACAGTCCATGCGTCTTCTCCTCTCTCCAGGACCCCAGTAGTATGCGGGCGCTTTTCCCTCTCTCCTGTACCCCCGCAGTACATGCGCCTTCCTTTTTCTCTGGGAACCCCATAGTACACTAGCCTTCCCCTCTCTCACTGACCCCCAATATGCACACCTCCCTGTCTCTCCCAGAGCCCAGTAGTACATGAGTCTTCCTCTCGCTCAGGGATGCAATGCGCCTTCCCCTCTCTACTGGAACCCCTCCCCCCCCACACACCCGCAGTAAACGTGACTTCCCCTCTCTCCAGGCCCAGCAGTCCACACACCTTCCCATCTTTCTACACCCCTGAAGACCATGTGCCTTACCCCTCTCCTAGATGGCCTCACACTGCGTGGCTTCTCCTCACTCCTGGACCGCTGTCTAATGGGGCACTGGAGCCTTCCCCTCTCTCCTAGAACTGACAGAAAGCAGAGATGTTACAGGAAGTGGAGGTGTGGCTATCACACCTCAAGACCAGTGACCCATTTTCTACAAGACTTCACTTCTTAAAAGTATGTAATTTTCCTAAGCTGCACCACCTGCTGGGATCAAATGTTCAATCACATGAGATTATTGGGGAACATTTCAGTCAAGCTCCAAAACCATATAATGACTACAGTCAGGTTTCTAACTTCTTAATGCCACTCTTGGGGACTAAACTCCAACATATGTTTTGGAGAGGATATGTCTTGTTCAAACAATAGCAATAACTTTTACCATCTCTGTAGTTGCCTCCCAAGTTATAAATCTCTTGCTACACATGAACACTGAAAGCATCCAAAATAGAGTTAGTTAACCTCCCTTTTCTCTGAGTGGTGAGAAGAGATACAGACTTTATGATTCTTGCTTAGTTACATTGCCATCTTCCAACTCACTCAATCTCAAAATATTGAAGTCACCCTCTATTTCTTCTTCAACTTCTCATTTGATCTTTGTGGAGTTCTGTTGCTTCTATTTTAGAAATGTCTGAACATGTGATCTTTCATTAATTCCAAATGGCAGGCTCTTGGTCAAGGGTCTTATCTTCTCTGATCTAGATTATGTCTGATTGATGGTCCTTCCTCTGGCTTCCTTCACACTGTACACTATTATACAAACAATCCCTACATTATCCCAAGCAACATATTTTTCCCTCTTTTGCCATGAGTTCCATATTGATCATGGTCTAGCCTTATCACATAACACATCATTTCATCTCTGTGGTGAACCATTTATCTTGGTTCAGGCTCATGGGTTTTGATCTCTGAAATGACTTTTCTCCTCTTTTTCTTATGAAGTCTGAAGTAGTTTTGTATGGCTAGCCTAGTAAATTATATTAATCTGAAAGAATCACAGCTTATTTTTCAGTTACTTTGGGTGGCTGTGGCTTGTTTCTCTGCACTGCATCTCACAATGATGAAATCCAGGAACCTAAGGTCTTCTCTAGAGGAGACATTCTCTTACATCTTGAAGAGTTGACAGCATGTTGGAAAAACAAGCTATGCTCTTTCTTGGTGGTGACTGTCAATTCCTTAGAGCCTTCTTTAAGTACACACTTTCATGGGGTGCGTGTGTGTGTGTGTTTTCATTGGGAAACTTTTTCCCTGAAGAGATTACACACTTGTCAACTTACCCCAGATAGAACAGAAACAACAGATCAAAGAATAATTGCTCCAAAACCAGTTTTGTTAAGCCAACGAATTTATTGATGTGACTTGTAAAGAAGGGTGAGAGTTCCTTACAGAAGCATGGGCTTAAATTGACAAGCACAGAAAGGTCACCAATGCTGTTTAAGGAATCCAGGCATGCTTGTCATTGGATTCTTAGCATCAGGCTGTCTCCCACAGCTCTTACCAAGTAGCATCCTGTGCTGGGTCAGAACTTCTTTGTTGGCTTTTTGAAAGGTGCTCACAGTTCCGTATTATCTAGAAAATCAGAATTTGCTTCCCCTGCATGTGTACGTTAAGAGAGTAAGAATGTCTGCAAGGCCAGGGGTGGTGGCACACACTTTTAATCCAAGAATTTGGGAGGTAGAGGTAGGAGGATTCACCATGAGTTCAAGGCCACCCTCACATTACATAGTGAATTCCAGGTCAGACTGGGCTAGAGTGAAACCCTACCTTGTGGAAAAAAAAAATGTCTTCAGAAGACGGTGGAGAGGTTACAGTCTAAGTTAATTGTCCATATGCTAATCCAACAATGTGGTCATCTTCTACAAATCCAGGCCACACACACAGTAAGGACTGTCAAGAGGCAGAATACCTGTGGACACCCAATCATCCTTGTGTGACCACATAAGAGAAAATCACAGTACCTTCATCTACTTCCATATAACTAGTCTGGATTCCCTTCCATTAGCATGTAAGCTAAACACTCTGTATTAGCCGTCTTCCTGTGACAAAAACAACATACCTAAGCTAATTGATAATTGACTCATAAAGAGAACAGAAGAGAAACGGTATCACTTGGCTCATACTTTTTTGTTGTTGCTTTTTCAAGGTAGGGTCTCACTCGAACCCAGACTGGCTTTGATCTCACTATGTAGTCTCAGGTTGGCCTAGAACTCATGGCAATCCTCCTACTTCTGCCTACTGAGTGCTGGGATGAAAGGCATTCACCACCACACCCAGCTTTCATACTTTTTTTAATAGAAAAGTTTTTGTTAACAATATTCACACAGGCACAGAATATGTATATATATTTAAATTTTTTGTTTATTTATTTATTTGAAAGTGGCAAACAGGGAGAGAAAGAGGCAGATAGAGAGAATGGGCACTCCAGGGCCTCCAGCCACTGCAAACAAACCGCAGACACATGAGCCCTTTGTGCATCTGGCTAACGTGGGTCTTGGGGAATTGAGCCTAGAACCAAGGTTCTCAGGCTTCACAGGCAAGCACTTAACCACTAAGCCATCTCCTCAGCCCACATAATATATTTTGATCATAATCTCCTTTCATTACTTTTTGTGTCTCACTACCATCCCTTTCTCTCTGAACCTCTTCTTTCAAACTAGTCTGGTTTTCATTTCTATTTTTTCCTTCCTCTTTTAAACTTTGTATTGAACACTTCCATACAGTATACATACCGTACATGATATGCAATGATCATAATTTCTCCCACTGACCTCCTTTTTCCACCTTCTACATCCCCCTTCCACTGAATCCACTTTTCTTTCCAACTGTTTCCCTTCCACTTTAATGCCATCATTTTTTTCCCTCCTATTATGCAGGTCTGTGTAAGTGGCATCAACCGCTGTGAAGTCATCAATGCCATGCCCCTTTGCATCTGGGGGATAGTGTTACAAGCCCTCCACCCCTTCCTTTGGCCTTTATATTTTTTTATTATTAATTATGGACATACTTAGTACAGAAACATCATGTGCTGGTACAATACTTTCACTCATCCCAGCTGCCATTTTGAAGGGGGCCCTCCTCACTGGGGTTCTTGACATTTTTAAATTATTTATTTATTTATTTCAGAGAGAGGGAAAGAGGCAGATAAAGAGAGAGTGAGGGAGAGAGAATGGGCACACCCAGACATCTAGCCACTGCAAATGAGCTCCAGACATATGTGCCCCCTTGTGCATCTGGCTTACATGGGTACTGGGGAATCTAACCTGAGTCTTCAGGCTTCAAAGGAAGCACCTTAACTGATAAGCCATCTCTCCAGCCTGATGTTCACTTTTTTTTTTCATCACCATAAGTCATTCATGAGTAAATGATGATGGCTAAATGCTGTGCAGGTAATGACAGCCAGCGCAAGGCCTTGAATGTGATGCTTACTTCCTGTCTGCAAGGCAGCATATCACTCTTAATGTCCTTTGGCTGTTAAATTCTTTCCATCCCTCTTTTGTGATGTTTGCTGACACTTAGATGGGGTGATAAAGAACAGCATTAATCTATGGGCAGCAACATAAGTATTTAGGGGAAATTTTGATAGACACAACATGTCCATATGTTTTATATTTTTATTTTGTGCATTTATACAACCTAGCACTCAGACCCTCTGGTTTGTTCTCACTTGGTTTTGTTTTGCTTTTATTTCTTTAATTGAAAGAGAGAGAAAGAGTGAGAAAGAGGCAGAGAGAGGAAGAGAGAGAGAGAGAGAGAGAGAGAGAGAGAGAGATCATGTATGTGGGTTCTGGAGATGTGAGCTTGGGTCCTTTGGCTTTGCAAGCAAGTGTCTTAACAGCTATGCCATCGTTCCAGTCCTGCTTTTATTTTAAGTGCTTTGTTAGCTTGTAGTTTTTCATATGCCTGTCTGTGCAACCATAATCAATGCCTCTTTGAAGATTCTCTATCTTTCCTCAAATCATACACCACACTTTGAAATACTGACTACTTTAAGTGTCTTTCTTAAGCAAACTCAATATGAAATAAAACTGAAGAAAATAATAAAGAAGTTACGTGCAAAAAGCCCCACGGGGTTTGAAGCTGTTCTTGTCTTCATAAGAAGAAGAAGACAAATTGAAAATCAAAGCAGATTCACAATATTTGATGTTTGATGACCATGTTAATGTCTGTTCCCCAAACCTTCCCTCTTTAGGAAGCTCATTGCAACACACACCATTGGCAGCAAACAATCATAAAACTAATCTAGAGATAAATAAGTAGGGGTTAAACTGAAAATTAACTGAACAAGGTGCTTTTTTCATTTTTAAATTTGTTATTATTTATTGATTTTTTTATAAAAAGTTTTTACTCTCAACCCTGTCACCTCTGCTCCAATCCTGCTGAGGTTCTTCTTCAGTGGGCTTATTGGTATTCATTATGGGGTCCCGGAGGCCTCAGTCAGTCTCTACATGGTGGGGGGGGGGTGGACATGGTACCCAGGCTATTGCCACCCCTCCAGAGGTTCCCACAAGCTTTCCATGCCCTTTTTTGAAATGCTCCCTGGGCCTGGGCAGGCAAGACAGAGAGCTTATTTAGTGTTGAGTTCTTTGTAGACTCTGGATCTCTGTTATGATGCGGTTTGAGTGACCACATTGTCTGTCACCCTTTCCCTTGAAGTGGTTTTCTGGCTAGCCATGAGAGCACTATTGGTGTCACCACTTACTCTGTAATTACTTCTGGACTGGAGAAGATTAGGAGGAGGTGACCTTATCTCCTGGTAGAGAGTCCCCACTCTCTTCCTGATGTATTGTTGTATCCTTGTTCTGTTCTCTTTCATCTGTAACATAGAAAAGATTCTTCAACCAAAGGTGAGGATAGTTTGAATAAAAGGAGATAAGCCTAGTTATTAGAGAGATATATTGATGCGTATATCCACTCTTCTTAGTTAAAGAACAGTGAGAGTTCACTTTGGAGCTTGTTGGATTCCTGTCCAGGGGAATGTGGCTTACTTCCCAGAGCCAAGGATGAGTTCCCTCCATCTGAATGTGTCTTCTGTCAAGCCATGAGTAGTTGGTTGCCTACATCAGCTGTGTGCCACGATTGCACAAGTGTGTGCTTTTTGTTTGGCTGGTTGCTTCTTAACAGGTGAGATATCCTGTTAATTCAATCTGCAACAAAGGCAACTCTTAAGAGCTGGTGTTTATAATTGCTCTTTAGTTATTCCAGTAATTTACATAGGAAGAAATACTATAAAATGTCAAGTTGGCTGTAAAGGTTCCCCTCCCAGCAGCTATTCTACCTTAGGGCTTGTTTACACAATACACTTCAGAAATTTATATACATTCCTGACAATGGACCCCTTTATATGTTGGGTATGACGACTCTGCATCTGACTGAAATTCCCAGACTGCACCTGGAATGGTTTCATGAAGTAATGAAGCTCCCATGTGTGTTTCCTACAGGGAATCAATGTGACACAGCCTAATGGGCCGTTTCTGACCATGCTCAGTGCCTTGGGTTATGGCAAAACTTAGAAATAACAAATGGAGAACACATTATAACACATAACACACAATAGCAACATAGCTTATTTCTATTAGAGTACTATTCTCTATTATCTCATAACCATTGTTGAATTTCATTGATGTCTAAGTAATTGCTTTTTGAATTTTGTCAAGCCTCCCAGGGACTAAACCTACTAGAGTGTGACACCTCCTGTGGTTTTAGAAAGCAAATCCAGGGCTTCTTGCATGATGAGCAAGCAGTTTACCCATTGAGGTCCATGCCATGCCTTAAAATATTTATTATTCACGTTAGTCTATTCTATGAGATATACTCTCCCAGGAGGTTTGTTAATCAATAATGAGAAACCTTTTCCCCTCACCTCATATCCAATCACCACAAAGTGCATTTATATTAGAGCTGGAATGGCGATTTTCTTCACAATACCTTTATAAGGGAAGAGTGCATTTTGTTCTGTGTTACTGTAGATAATTCTCCATGGTCTGCTCATGTGGAATCCAGAGAAAGAGTGGGCCTTGCTAACATAGCTAACTAATTCTGTTAACTGCACAAATGTATGTATATATGTACATATATGGCATATATTTTATATGACATATGTATTTTGTATTCATCACAGTTCTATACAGAATACAATGAATTATTAAAAGAGGAATCAGGCTAGAGAGATGGCTTAGCAGTTATGGTGCTTGCCTAAGAAGCCTAAGGATCTGGGTTCAATTCCCCAGTGCCCATCTAAAGCCAGGTGCACAAAGTGGTGAATGCATCTGGCAGAGTTCATTCTCTCTCTCTCTCTCTCTCTCTCTCTCTCTCTCTCTCTCTCTCTCTTTCTCTCTCTCTCTCTTCCTTGTTCTCTCACCTTCAAAAAATAAATAAAATATTTTTAAAAGAGTAAAGGAATTTATTGGATTAGCTTATGACATCCATGCATTTATATACACGTATATATAAACACATGTATATACCCACATGCACACTTTGACATACAACTCAAGAAATGTATGAAAGATGCCATTTATTTTGTTTTGTTTTTTTGAGATAAGGTCTCACTCTGGCCCAGGCTGACCTGGAATTTACTATGTAGTCTCAGGCTGGCCTTGAACTCTCACCAGTCTTCTTACCTCTGGCTTCCAAGTACTGGCATTAATGGCATGAACTACCACCACCAGCTCAATTTCAAAGGGAAGAAGCTGATGAAATTGGGCTTGATGATTCTACACAATATTTAGGTCACTAACCTAATTGTGTCACCAGACCATTTAACATTTTTCTGCTTTTTAAATTTGATAAGGTCTCACTCTAGCCCAGGCTGAACTGGAACATACTCTGTAGTCCAGGCTGGCCTGAAACTCAAGGGCATCCTCCTGCCTCAACCTCCTTAGTGCTAGGATTATTGGTATGAAACCCCTGATCAGCTAGCATTTTCTTTCCTTGATTATACTTTTACTTGAATAAATAAAGAAATAAACCCTCTTGTTAGCAAGTAGCTGAAAGACTGATAATTATTCTGTTTGTATTTTGTGGCAAATATCATTACAACCTGGATTAAAAATATGATTCATAACTTAATTCCAATGCTGACAGGATGACCCATTTTACCAAATTCTGATATGATATAATGCTTTGAAAGACCCCATCATAATTGGATAAAACCATTACAACCAGGGGTTGAGAAAGGTAATGGTCCCTGAAATCTCAGATAGTCCCTCCACATTATTCCACTGAAACATTTATACAATGATACATGGTATGCCCATCAACGTGCTAGGCTGTGTTCCAATGGTCTTACAAATACTAATGAATTTAGACTCCACTAATATGACATGGTGCAGGGCTACTGTGGCATTTCTATCATGCAGAAAGAAACAGAGAGAGTCTGTGGCCCACTCTCATGATTTTTCTGCCATCTTCCATGAGCCTCAGAGAGACAGAAAGACCACAAGAGACAGAGGGTGGGTAAGAGAGCTGTGTAACGCTGTGTCTGCTCAGGACATGGTCGCCACACTCATGACCTCACTGACTGACATGATATACACAAACTCTTCACAACCTTGAGCCCATTTACATTGCACCAAGGGTGACGGAGGAGAGCATGGGGTCCCTCATCCCTCTGAGGGATGATTGACAGTTAGTGGGGGAGGGTATAGTTGCAGCCATTGGTAGTTTACACGCACTCTGGAAAATAATAGGCCGCCCCTGTTCATGCAAACACTATTTAAGTTCAGTGGGTGTCGCATACACACACCAGGAAAAATAAATGCTATGAAAATTGAAGGTAGGCTAGTTAGAAAGAGAAAGAGGTTCAGTGGAAAAGGGACAGAGAGAAAGGCCAAGAAAAGGTAATGAGAGGGGATTATGATCAAAATATATTATATACGACTGGAGAGATGGCTTAGCAGTTAAGACGTTTACCTATGAACCTAAGGACCAAGGATTCATTTCCCGGAATCCATGTAAGCCAAATGCACAAGGTGGCATATGCATCTGCAGGCCCTGGCATCATGCCCATTTCTCTCTCTCTCTCTCTCTCTTTGTCTGTCTCTCTCTCTGTGCCTCTTTCTATCTCACAATTCATTAAATCTCTGTAGCGATTGCTCAGAGGTTAAAATGTTTGCCTGCAAATCGTGAGAACCTGGGTTGGAATTTCCAGTGTGCACATAAAAGCCAGATGCACAAGGTGGTACATACATCTGGAGTTCATTCACAGTGACTCGAGGGCCTAGAACACCCATTCTCTCTTTCTGTCTCTCTCTCTCTCCAAACTGCTTCTCAAAACTATTTTATTTACTTATTTCTGAGAGAGAGCGAGAGAGAGGATTTTGCTGTGGAGATATCTGCCTTGCAGGCCAGCTCAGCAGCAAATAGATCAACTGCTGTCTTGAATATTTCTTTGTTTGTTTATTTGTGAGAAAGAGAATGGGTGCACCAGGGCCTCCAACTAGTGAAAATGAACTCTGGACATGTGCCATCTTGTGCATCTGGCTTTATGTGTGTACAGGGGAATCAAACCTGGGTTCTTAGGTTTTGCAGCTAACTGCCTTAAACACTACACTATCTTTCCAGCTCCTCATGACAGTTGTTACTCTTTTATGTATTTTGACTTTATTTATTTGGGAGAGTGAGAGGAATAAGCAGAGTAAGAGAGAAACTGAGCACATCAGGGACTCTAGCCACTGAAAGCAAACTCCAGAGATATGTAATACCTTGTGCATCTGGCTTACGTGAGTCCTGGGGAAATCAAACTTGGGGCTTGAGGCTTCAAAGGCAAGTGCCTTAACAGCTAAGCCATCTCTCCAGCCCCTCATGACAGTTCTTACTCTTACTCACTGTGACATCTTGGTTGCAAAGTGTCCCCGTCCAGATGTCTCCAACGTGGAGGGCTTGATGAATCCAAGCATCCTGGGGCTGGGAGGTTATTTAGCAAACACATCCACCTTTGCCTGTCAAATCTGATTCCACTGTGTCTGTTCCCATGGCATACTGAGAAATCTGCTCCTTGGGCAGTCTATCCTAAAGTCTGTTGGCCTTCAGGAATCCATGCAATTCAATCATAAATATCATCTTGAGTGCAATATTTTGAAAGAAGATGAGAAGCAAGGAGAGCTTAGCACTATGTGGTGGGAGAAAATCATATTTGTCTTTTTATTATACAATTTTTAAAAATTTATTTGTTTGTTTGGTTTGTTTTTTTGAGGCAGGGTCTCACTGTAGCTCTGGCTAACCTGGAATTCACTCTGTAGTCTCAGGGTGGCCTCATACTCCCAGGGATCCTCCTACCTCTGCACCTGAGTCCTGAGATAAAGGCGTGCACCACCATTCCCAGCTTATTTTTCATATTTGATATTTTCATACTTGCGTGAAATGCATTTTGTCTTATTCCCCCAAATTAACCACTTTTTATTTTCATTAATTTATTTTATTTCATTATTAATTGTATTACTTATTTATTTATTCATTTATTTTGGTTTTGTTGAGGTAGGGTCTCACTCTATTCCAGGCTGACTTGATAGTCTTTGGTTGGCTTTGAACTCACAGCGAACCTCCCACCTCTGCTTTGAAAGTGTTGGGTCTAAAAGTTGTGTGCCACCACACCTGGCTTTTAACTATTTTTGATCATGGGTGGAATGTGATAAACTGGGCAATGGTGAACTTACCAGTGACTACATCACTGATGGACCAGACTCCCCTCTTGCAGTGATCATCAGCTTGCCTGGACTCATGCATCCTTCTCCTACCCATGGTGAAGTAAACTCGATCTAGAAATATTCACTATTAACAAAATACAATGGAATATTTCAACTTCTAACCAGACATTTTTTTCCTTCTTTTTTTTTAAATTTAATTTATTAGTTTTCTTTTCAGTAAATACAGGCAGTTTGGTACCATTGTTTAGGCTCATCTGTGATCTACCCCTTCCCATTGGACCCTCCTTGTTGATGAAAATGGGTTGTGCATTGTGGATTTAGCCCCCAGTTATTGGTATGATAAATGTCTCTGCAAATCATGACCCAACATGTGACTCTGACATTCTTTCTGTCCCCTCTTCTGCAAAATTTCCCTGAGCCATGTTGGGTTAATTTTTGGTCTGCTTCAGTGCTGAGGTGTTGGGGGCCTCTGAGGCTCTGGCTCTCTGATTTGGTAGGAGTTGATTTTTCTCTGCGTTGATCTCCTTCCCCTTTGTGCTGGTATCTGGTTCACAGGAAAACATCACCCTTGCTTGTTTCTCCAATTGTACTTAGTTTGAGTTGGGCCCCTTTTGAGGTGTGTTGGGGCAGCTCTCTCCTTAGGATCTGCATCGATCTGGAAAAGAGAAGCAGATTCTCCAACGGAGAGTAAGTTAGCACCCGGAGAATTGAGATAACACTTACTTTTTTGATAGACAGTATGATAGGTGTAGGCCCTCTTATACCCCCTGATTGATGGTAGCTTGATATTGTAGAGTGGGCTTGTGTTTGGGAATGGTTCTGACTTGTTTCCCAGCTCCAGCTATGGGTCTAGTACCACTGAGTGGATCAGTTAGCCAAATCAAGAGCAATTGGTTCCTCACCATGGCTGTGTACCACTATTGCACTTGTGTGGGTATCACATCCAGTTATTTGTTGCTAATTAGGTTAAACAATGTGTTGCTTGGACAGATCTTGGTCACTTCCCCCAGTCGCCTATGTAGCACCTTCTGGCACTAGACACGCTGACTGTCTGGGGACTGACTCTCTCCTGGCTTCCAGCCATGTCATTCCATTTTACGGGTCAGCTGCGTATGGAGTCTTCAGCAATAGGGTCTTACCACTGGCCTCTGGTGGGTCATCAAGTACTCTGACAGAAGTCTGTCATTGTTTTGGGAAACCTTGTAGGTTTCTCTGATCAAAAGCTCATTGTGGATAGTAGGCCCAAGCTGGAAGTGGGGGTTACAGGTCAGTGTCCACTAAGAAATTAAGGAAAAAGATAACTAATATACAAGAGTTAGAGAGGAGAGAGATAGAGGGGAGAAGGGGAGAGGGAGGGAGGGAAGATGTAGGAGATTTAGGTCAGTCTTGATCCTACCCTCTCCAGTGTCTTGTGGTTATGGTGTTTCCTGTAAGGGTCTAGTGAACCTAACCAGACATTTTTGTTTGTTTGTTTTATTAGCATGAGACCCAATTCTGAAGTGTCCACCTATAGGTGAATTGACACACTTTCTTCAAGATAGTATTGTTAGCCAGGCATGGTGGTGCACACTTTTGATCCCAGCACTTTAGAGGCTGAGATAGAATGATTGTCATGAGTTTGAGGACAGCCTGGGACTACACAGAGAATTCCAGGTCAGCCTGGGCTAGAATGAAATCCTACCCGCAAAAGCATAGAAACAAAGAAAAGATAAAAATCTGAGAGCTCAGGCAAAGAAACATAGCAAACATCCAGTGTGAAGAAACCAACATCACAGGCTTTCATCTTTCTAAGCGAGTGCTTCCATGAAGGACCTTCACAAATTTTAGTTAATTTATTTTTTGTCTTCTTAAGGCTGTGTCTCATTGTAGTCCAGGCTGACCCAGAACTTATTCTGTCACCCAGGAAGGCCTGAAACTCACAACTATGTCCTCAAACCTTAGCCTCCCAAGTGAGTGCTATCATTGAAGGTGTGCACCATCAAGTCAGTGCTGGCATTGAAGGAGTACATCATCAAACCAGACTCACTTGTAAATTTTAAAAATTCTCTGCATAGACTGTTTTCTGAGACAACCCTTATCTTAAGTGAATGAGTTTGTCATTTTTTTCCCAAAAAAACTACTTATTTGCAAGCAGAGCAGAGATAGAAGAGAGACATGCAGAGAGAATGGATGTGTCAGGGCTAAAGTTGCTGAAAATAGACTCCAGAAGCATGTGTCACTTTGAACATATGGCTTTATGTGGGTAATGCCAAATCAAATGTGGGTTGTTAGGCTCTGCATGCAATTGCCTTAACCACTGAGCTATCTTGTCAGCCTGCGTTTATGTTTAAACTTATTTTAATAAGTCACTGGGTCTCTTGGGTAGTACATTTTCATGCTGAGCTATGATAAAGAATATGGGAGGGCATATATATGTAAATATTTATAACCTTTTATAAATCTCAAGGTATAAATTAAGTGCAGTGTATGAAACTTGTAACCATAATAAGTTTGGTAATAAGCAAATATAACAATATGCCATAATGATAATATAACTTTTTCATTTGTGCAATATAATATTTGTAATTTTATAGCCCACTTTGGCTACAGGTCACTAAAACCATTAAGAGAAAAGTATTATTGGGTGGGGACTGATCTTTGACAATCAATGAAAAAAAAATGTTTGTCATCAAGGCATGCTGATCACAGCCAAATATTCCCACTTTAATCCCACTGGAACAGGGGGCCAGCAGCTTGAAAAGTGACAGAAGCTGCAGAGTTCACACATTCACAATAGTGGTTGAAGCTAAAAAAGAAGTTATTTGATATGGCACAAGTATCTTCAGAAATTCAAGCTGTTTAGCCGGTTCAGAAGCCTTATTCAGATGTCCACTGTGTGGTATCACATAGTATTGAGTGAAATATTTAAATATCTTTGGTGGGAGGAGTAAGGAACTTCTATGTGATTAATGAAGAGTTTTTCAAGAAAATATTCTGGAAAGAGGGGCCCATTTCAGACTATTTAAAACCAATTGTGAGCACAGCCCATAGAGAAGGTAAGCACAGCCTGGAGGGAAGGACCCAGACTTTGGGCCAAGCAACTATAGCTACTTGATATTCAACAAAGGCCCGAACAATATAGGCTGGAAAAAAAGATAGCATCTTCAGCAAATGGTGCTGGACAAACTGGAGAATTGTATGCAGGACACTGAAATGTAATCCACACATTTCACCATGCACTACACTCAAATCCAAATGGATCAAAGACCTCAAATATGACCAGAAACTCGAATACTACTGGAAGAAAATTTAGCAAGTACTTTCCATGATATAGGAATGGAAAAAAATCTTCCTGAACAAAACCCCAGTGGCTCAAGTTCTTAAACAGTCACTCAACCAATGGGATCACATGAAGCTGAAGAGTTTCTTTCTTTTTTTTTTTAAATCTTTTTATTATTATTATTATTTTATTTTATTTTTTGTTTTTCAAGGTAGGATCTCACTCTGGTCCTTGCTGACCTGAAATTAACTATGTAGGTTCAGAGTGGCCTTGAACTCATGGCGATCCTCCTCCCTCTGCCTCCCGAATGCTGGGATTAAAGGCGTGTGCCACCACGGCTGGCTTTATTATTATTATTTTTTCTTTTTTAAATTTTTATTAGCATTTTCCATGATTATTAAAAAAAATCCCATGGTAATTCCCTCCCTCTCCACCCCCTACACTTTCCCCTTTGAAATTCCATTCTCCATCATATTACTTTGACATCTCAATCGTTCTACTTACATATTGAAGAGTTTCTTTACAGACAAGCATACAATAAACAAAGCCAACAACATTACCCACAGAATGGGAGAAAATATTTGAGGGTTACCCAACTGACAGAGGCCTAATCTCTAGAATCTACAAAGAACTCAAAAATCTAAACAGTAGAAGTCAAACACCCCACTCATAAAATGGGGCAAATAGCTGAACAGGCAGTTCATAGAGGAAGAAATAGAAATGGCAAACACACACTTAAGAAAATGTTCATCATCCCTAATCATCAGATAAATGCAAATTAAACAACTATGAGATTCCACCTTACCCCAATAAGGATAGCAAACATCAAAAAATAAAAGGAAAATAAATGCTGGTAGGATGTTGAGAAACAGGAACATTCATCCACTGTTGGTGGGAAGGTAGGATGGTAAACCACTTTGGAAAGCAATATGGAGACTCCTGGAAAAGCTGACTATAGAGATACCAACAGACGCAGTTATACCCTTACTGGGCATGTACCCTAAAACCTTCAAACCACAGGCCAGAGAGATTTGCTCAACCATGTTTGTAGCAGCTCAATTCATAATAGCTAAGAGCTGGAATCAATCCAGATGTCCATCACTAGAAGAATGGATAACTAAGATGTGGTATATCTACACAATGGAATTCTATACAGCAGTAAGAAAAGATGACACAATGAAATTTGGGGAAAAAATGGTTGAACCTGGAACACATCATTCCAGTGAACTTACCCAATCACAGAAAGAAAATCACCACATAGTCTCACTCATCTACAGCACCTAACCTGAATCTACCCAAGATACCTTGCATACCTAGCAAGCATCTCGTGGACTAAACCCTAGGATGGACGGGGAGGAGGAGATGGCAATGAAAGGGTGGGAAACACAAATCTAGACCCAAACTGCAATGTACCATAAAATGCTACTTCCTAAAAGCAGACCAAATGGCTGAACTTTCACCAACACCTTACAGGGAACACCTAAACCACAAGAGAGGGTAGGATCAATGATAACCTTAATCTTCTACACCTTCCCTCCCTCCTCTTTCTCTCTGTCTTCCCTCTAACTCTTGTATATTAGTTATATTTTCTTCATTTTCTTAGTGGGCACTGACCTGTAAATCCCAGTACCAGCCTGCGGCTATCATCCACAATGAGCGTTTGATCAGAGAGAACTTCAAGGTTTCCTAAAAGACAGATTTCTATCAGAGTACTTGATGACCCACCAAAGGTTAGTGGCAAGACCCTACTGCTGAACATACCATATGCAGTTGACATGTAAAATGGAACGGCATGGCTGGAATCTAGAAGAGGGTCAGTCCCCAGATAATTAGCACGTCTACTGCCAGAAGGTGCCACATGGGCGTCTGGGGGAAAATGACCAATATCTGTCCAATCAACTCATGGTCTAACCTACATAGAAGCAAATAACCCGTTGTGATGCCCACACAAGTGCGATAGTGGCACACAGCCAAGGTGGGGAACCAACTGCTCTTGATTTGGCTAACTGATCCCCTCAGTGGTTTGGGACCCATAGCTGGAGCTGGGAAACAAGTCAGAACCATATTCAAACATTATCCCACTCTCCAATATCAAGCTACTATCAATCATGGGCTACAGGAGGGCCTACACCTATTAAATTCTCTGTTATCTCATTTGTCCTGGAGCTAAGTTACTCTCCATTGGAGAATCTGCTTCTCTTTTTCAGATAGATGCAGATGTAAGGAGAGAGACACCCCATCATACCTCAGAAGGGCCCTGGCTTAAAGTAAGAAAAATTGGTGAAACAAGCAAGGGTGATGTTTTCTTGAGGAACTGGATACCAGCACAAAGGGGAAGGAGACCAACACAGAGAAAAATCAATGCCTACCAAATCAGAGAGCCAGAACCCCAGAGACCCCCAACAACTCAGCACTGAAGCATACCAAAATTGAACACAACATGGCTAAGGGAAGTTTTACAGAAGAGGGGGAAGAAGGAATGTCAGAGCCACATGTTGGGTCATGATATGCAGAGTCATTTATCTTACCAATAACTGTGGGCTGACTCTACAACACACGACTCATATACCTCAACAAGGAGGGGGCCAATGGGAAGGGGTAGGTCACGGATGAGCCTAATAATGGTACCAAACTGACTGTATTTGCTGAATACAAAACTAATTAATAAAAAAATTAAAAGAAAAATACCCTTTGTGCTCTCTGATAAACAAGTATAGAGATAGACCTCATGTAGCAACAGCTGTTGAATAAGTTGAGCTGCAGGTGTATAAATCACCGTTCTGAGAACTAGCATCCAGAGGATCTGAATAACAACTGTAAGAATCATCATTTCGAAATAGTATTAGTAGTCTCTTACTGGTAAGGAAAGGAATGGCTCTCAAGGTAAGATAGCTGCAGTGCACAATGACAAAAGGGGTTGGAAATTCCTCCCTCTAGAAATTACCTTAGGAGAATCTGACCATGAAGTTTAGGGATGGTCCTCTTTAAATGATATTTATACTAGGACCAAACCATTAATTGTATCTATTGCCTAATTATGAAACAGCCTCAATAGACTGTTCAAAGCAAGGGTAGCACTGGCTGTCATTAACAAATCACATTCATAATCTGTGAACAGGAGACATAAGAATTGAACACGTTGAGAAATAGCCAAAGTTGGCTTTGGTAAGCATGTGTATGGATTGACCTCATTGTGAATCAGCCTTATAAGACAAGGACCTGAAAGTGTACGACAAATCTTCATTGATAAGTCCTCTTACTTATCTCTGACTAACAGGTGTAGGGACTGCCCTCATTGAGAAATACCGTTCATGGTCTGTGATGAGCAGTTGTGACAATAGAACTAACCTAGAAATAGTTAAGTAAACTTTGACCAGAATGTGAAGGAATGACAATTATTTAGAAACAAGTGTATTTGACCATGGTCTTTGAAAATATACTTCAGATATTCTGATGAGCAAATACAGGAATCTCCCCCATTGAGAAATATTCCTAGTAGACTTATCCTGTCCAAAAGTGTAAGAATTGCCCTGAAATATAGCCTTAATTATCTCTGTCTGCCACATGTATGAATGCCCTCCATAAAACAGCCTTAAGTAGCATTAATACTGTTTGAATGACAAGGATGAGACAAGTCTTCATTGATAAATAGCCTTACTTGTCCCTTGCCAGCAACTGTAAAATTGCCTCACTAAGAAATAGACTTAGGGCCCTACAGGGTGCACACACAGAGTGAGCAGGGCAAATATCCCTGTTTCCTAAGTCCTCCCACTTTTCTGGTAAGAATAGGTCCCTTGGTGGCTGGCTGGGGTCTTCTTGGATCCTGCACACATGCCGCTGAAGAATATTCCTTGCTCCACCCTCCTGATTGACGGGCCCTGGTGTCCACAATTTCAGGATACCACTGCCAGATAGTGTGCACATAGAGTATATAGACATCAGGAGATAAAGGACCCCTCACACTTCAGCCTAGAAGCAGCTGAAATTACAGAGTAACTGTGGTGATGAGCAAGAGTACTGCTTCCATGCTGAACCGGATAATCACCACCAGGGTTTAGAAGACAGACTCTGAGGATACTCAACATCTACCAAAGCAAATATCCAGAGGCTCCTAAGTACTCACCACTGAAGTAGACTTAAAATTCACCCACCATGGGTCAAAAATTTTTCAGAAGAGCGCCAAAAAGATTTTAAGATCCACAGATTGAGACATCATGCCCAGAGAAACTCCCTCCCCAGAGAAAAACTGACAGCTGCTTCCAAATGCATAAACCACAACCCCATGAGGCATACCTGCAACCCCACTCAGGAGTGTCCCCAGTGGAATGTGGGAAGGGACAAAGGAAAACAGGGTACCAACATAGGATGTATCCATATGAACTATGTTGGTGTTGTTAATAATAATAATAATGATAATAATAAACATTAAAAATTAAGATAGTTGTATTCCTGTGGGAAAACCAAGCTGTATCTGAAACATAGAGAGTGTGGGTATTATGTATTAAATATATAAATTTATATATGCAGGCAAAATATGCTAACAGTTATGGAGAAACGTTCATTAATTGTTAATAACAAAATTAAATCACCCAATTTGATTATGATTTAAGTCCTACAATAACAAATATATACACACTGTTTTTGTGAAAAGTATTGACCTATCATTTGGGCCACTTAGGGCCTCTTATCATATGTACATAGAAATTGTAAGGCACATAGACAGTACGGAATCTGGCATTTTATCTCCTTTGCTTGTGTTACCTGATCACCTCTGTATATAAGCACATTGGAGCAGAAACGTAAGGTGCTATTAAATCTGTATTTGCTTTGTATTCTAAGTTCAGCCAAGGCTCTCATTCCCCATGTGAGGTTAAGGCTTTACACCATAGCAGAAACAAACATGACCTGATAGCCAATTTATTTCACCAGAAATAGAGACAATATTTTCTGTTATTAACATAATTATGAAAAATAAAGAATGATAATTCCTTCCCCTGTCACATTCCCCTTTACAATTCCACTCTCCATCATATTCACTCACCTGCTCAAATAGTCTTTTGTTTTGATGTCATCATCATTTCCTCCTATTATGATTGTCTTGCATAGGTAGTGCCAGGCACTGCTAGGTCAAACATATCCAGGTCCTTCTGTGTCTGGAAGAATTCATTTAAAATAGAGGCACTAAGTCACTGGTACAGCCAGAACTGAGGGAATAGTAATTGCATCACACGCAGACAGAGATTCATTCATTACAGATTTTTTAAAATATCGATTGAAAACAATAAGAAATACAGCTGGGCTAAAGTAATGGTTTTGTGTTACAGGGCCAGGTGCTTCCTAGAAAGCTTAATGGCCTTAATCTAATTCCTCTGCACACATATAAGACAGAAGAACCAAGTGGTCCATGCATCTAGAAGACATTTGCAGGAGAAAGAAGCCCTGGCATATCCTTTTTTCTTTCTCTCTATCTCTTATTTTCTCTCTTCCTCTCTTCATACATAAATAATAAAATATTTTTTCAAATTATTTGCATATTGCTATGGAAAGCACGGGTAGCATATACTGTTGTTGAGAAATAGACATTGAAGACTTAGATAAGCAAAATTAGAAATTGCTGTTGTTTACAAATAGTCTTAATTTACTCTATCAATTGTTGTAAAGGAACTCCTTGATAAATAGGCTTAGTGCACTTGTCCACAACTGAAGAAAATGGCACTCCTTAAGGCATGGCTTGACAAGACTCTGACCAGCATGTGCAAGAATTGCCCACACTGAGAAATAGCCTTTATAGCCTCTGCTCACCATGTGTAGCAATGGACCTAACTGTCAAAAAGCCTTACTAGACTTTGATCTGAAAATGGATAATATAACATCTTTGAAAATTAGCCTTCATATTCTGAAAACTAAGACCAGGAATTGCCTTAATGAGAAACATGCTTTTTATTCACTAACTAGCAAGTGTAGAAATTCTCTCATTATGAATCAATCTAAATACATGGTGCCATGCAAAGGTAGGAATGGCCATCATTAAAAAATTACTTCATATACTCTGGCTAGTGAGTGTGGAAATTTCACTCATTTGAACTAGCCTTGATATAATCAGACATGCAAGTATATCAACAAACCTCATTGTGAAAGAGATTTGATTCTCTCTGAACATCCACTGGATTAATTGACCTCATTGAGAAGCAGCCTTAGTAGATTCTCGCTACCCAGGGTATACACTGTGTTTGTTGAGAAAGACTTTTCATATACACTTACCAGTAAATGTAGGAATTTTATTATTGAGAAATTGCCTCAGTAGACTGTGACAGGAACGTTTAGGAATTGCCTGCATTTAAAAATAGCATTAGCTGACCCCAACAGTAAGTGTAAGAATTGTACCCATAGAGCAATGTTTTTGTTTGGGTCTTTACAGCAAGGGATGGTGAATTGTACCAGAGTGTCTGCCTAGGGATAGCTTTTAAATTTGTTTTACATACATTAAACTTCCTTTTTAGCACAGTTGAACGTAGAATCCGTTATGGGCTCTATGGATGACTGGATTTGTAATGTAGGTATAAAACTTCTCCATTGCCTATGGAAGATATACAGTCTTGTATAAAGCACATAACAAGTGAAAGACAACTGAGTATAAGAGACAAAAATTTCATTGTTTTAATGCGTTGCTAAAATTGAATATAGACTTTTGTGGGATAAAAGGATAAAAGGATAGTTAGGGTGTTATATGGGAATAAAATTGAACACGTGTATGAACAGTCTTGAATTTGGAATGAAAAGTTATAAAAGATCATGTACTATAGAAGCATTGTATTTGGGTGCAGACCTGATACTTCATTACATAACGGAGCTCATCACAGCTTGTGTTGCTGTTCTTATACAATCACATAGGGATTGTGCTTATTCACTCATGTGCAAGAAGCCGAATTTCCTGCTCACCCTAAACTTCCCTTTGGAGCAATCCTGTTAGAAATATAAACATCAAACATAGCTCCACACTGTTTGGTGTATCAGGATGGACTGAGAAAATGTCAAATTTCAGGATGACCAATGAGTTCATCACACATGATTTAAACAAAGAAATGTCAAGTATAAATTGAGGTTTTTCATGGGAGGAAAAATGTATTGTGGGGATTTAGTTATTGGCAGAGTTCAACTCTTCTGACCTTAACCATATCCATCCCAAAATTGGTACCTGGAAACAACCTATTTATGAAAGAACTAAGAAATTGGTGAAAACAATTAACACATAGACAATGCAATACTTCTCAGACATAAAAGCATAATACTACCCTGTCAAAACTGGTGAAACAATAACTCTCTGCCTTGTTTCTGAATCATGATTACACTGTTACCATAAAGACATTCATTTGTATAAATTTTTCTCCAACTGTATTTGGGAGTGGAATCACACTGTGGGAAGCTCCTGGAGGCGGAACTGTCCCTCCACCTGGGGTACTTTAGGAAGGTGGTTTTCAATTTCACCATGTGATAGCCTTCCATTAGACCTCAGAGGTGGGGAATATGCATTTTTATGATGGTGCCTGGAGAACTATGGAAACCCTGGAATCTAGGTTAGTGTGCTGTGTTATAGTCTTAGCCCTTGATTATACTGGAGGACTCAGATGATAGCAGGTTTGGCCAGTTACAATACCTGGAAAGGTTCTTGATAGCTCCTTGGGGCCCACTACTTCCATGTGCACAGAGCCTGATGCCCCTGGGAGTGCCTATATTTTATTCTGATTCCCCACCACGTCCTCATATGAACTTTGATTCCCTCAGTTTTGTCACTGTTCTCCCAGTAACCTGTCTCACACTGCATCAGCATTTAGTATAGTGTCTACTTTCCCCAAGCAGATTCCCCATAAGCGTAATATCTACCCTTCCCATAGAGTGAACATCTTGCCTTACTGAACATGGCACACAGGGAGTTATGGTTCTGTCACACAGGTTTTCTCTCTCCCTCTCTCCCCTTTCAAACTACGGTCTCACTCTAGTCCATTTTGATGTAGAATTCACTAGGTAATCTCAGAATGGCCTCAATGTCAGTGATCCTCCTACCTCCACCTCTTTGCTGTGATTAAAGGTGTTCCTCACCACACGTATCCCACTTCTCTTTTAAGAACAAAGCAGAACCCCAGTGTCATGTGTCAATGTATTCCAAGAAGCTATGCCTCTCTCATAGCTCATTTAATTTCCAGAAAACTGCAGGGTTTAAGTTATATCCTAGTTCAATAACTCAAAGAAGCATTTTGAGACCTAGTTTTTAAATCTCTCAAAAGCATGCCAGCCCACAGCCTATCCCTACACAACAATTGAAGCTCTGTAGCAGTCACAGTAAATTCTGTGCTCAAATACCACAATGGACTGAGGTTCTGAACATCCTTCTCTCCATTCTAATGATGGCTGTCATCATGTCCCTCCAGTACCTCATAGCCTCATACTATTCCAAGGCCATACCAAATCCCTTGCTGCCCTCATGAAATTGAGTAACCACACCAGCAATCATCTAATGCCAAAGGGAAGCTCAAGACCCAACCCAGATTCTGCCCATGTTCTCAGAACTCCTGATTCCCTGTCTTCCATTCTCCTCCATTATATAACAGAGTATAAAAGGACTTTTTGTTCTTAAAACATTTCTTATAGATGGTGCACTTTCAGGTGTATAATGTCAATTTTCCAGTTCAGTTCTGCAATCACTTATTACTAATCTCATTACCAAAATAAAGCAATGCCAAATGCAGACACAAACCACCTTGAATCAGGATGTGCAAAAAAAAAGAAAGAAAGAAAGTAATAGAAAGGAAGAGAAAAGAGAGGAAGAAAAAAAAAAACTTTCAGAGTCTTGTGATTACCTATTGGATCCTTTCACATCCTGCAGATATGGACTTTATCTACAGCATCCTACCACATCTCAGCAGAGTGAGAGAGCTGCCCTGAGCTTCTCAGGAAGAGAGGAGACCGATATTCAGACCATGAAGATTCCATTGCTAGCTGTGGCTCTCTGCTGCTTGGTGTGTGCAGAGAAGAAACCTCTGAAGGTACTGTGGCTACCATGAACTGACAGAGGGCAGGTGATCTTGATCTCAGGTGAATGTCCCTTCTACAAGGGCATGAATCTGATTCAACAGAGCTCACCCTTCTGCCTGTGTTTTCATAGCCCAGTAATGATTCTCTTAATATTATTAAATTAGTTTTTACTTGATATGAAGGTGTTAAGAATAAAATACTTTTTCTACATAGCAGATTCCAGGTCAGCCTGGAATAGACTGAACCCTACTAAAAAAAAGAAGTATTGTCAGAGATTATATCTTAGAAATCATGTAAAATTTATGCTCTAAATGTGATTCCTTTCATATTTTATTTTGGTAAGATTTTCTATAAATTTCCATGGAATACCTTGCTCTTTTCATTTTTAATTTATTTTTATTAATTAGTTTTGTATTCAGCAAATACAGTCAGTTTGGTACCATTATTAGGCTCATCCATGACCTACCCCTTCCCCATTGGCCCCTCCTTGTTGAATTTCCCTGACCAATGTTGGGTTCATTTTTGGTCTGCTTCAGTGCTGAGGTGTTTGGGGCCTCTGAGGCTCTGGGTCTCTGACTTGGTAGGAGTTGATTTTTCTCTATGTTGGTCTCCTTTCCCCTTTTGCTGGTATCTGGTTCATCAGGAAAACAGCACCCTTGTTTGTTTCGCCAATTTTTCTTACATTCAGCCTTGGCCCTTTTGAGGTGTGATGGGGTGGCTCTCTCCTTAGGATCTACATATATCTGGAAAAGAGAAGCATATTCTCCAAGGGAGAGTAAGTTAGCACCACTTTTAAAATGATACCATAGAATGGATGAGCACTCATAAATAGAGTTGACTTTCCTTAAATTCCTTTTTCATGTCCTAACGCATTTTTAGTATTTCAAGAAGACTGTGAATAGACAATAAAATAAAATATTAAGGAAAAATTTCAAGCACAACTTAAATAAATAAATAGCTAAGGTTAATCATTATGATTGACCAAAAAATTACATACATTTCCATAAGGTGCAAATTCTGCAGTATATCCCTTGGACTTAACCATATTTTCAAGGGAAATTATGACAATGTGCATGAATTTGAAACTACATCTCCACCCACAAGGATTTCATGCTTATATTTTTATGAGTAAAATCAGGTGCCATGGTCACAATAGATATTGATGAGAAAAGTTAGAGGAATGGCTGATGCTTCTAATTGAACATTCCCTTTTAGTTTTCAGGGAAATATCGCACGGTGTCCATAGCTTCACACAGGTTAATCGCAATAGTAGAGAATGGCCTGTTAAGGATTTACATACGTGAGGTGGAATTTTATGATGCTTATAAGGAAATGTTCCTCACTTTTGATTTGAGGTAAGAAAGATTTTTCTTGTGTGCAAGAAACCAAATGTGGCATTCTGGCTGCTACAAAGGTGACAAATTTCCGGTGGGACACAGAGAACTGCTATGAAAAATTGAGTTGCTGTCCATTCTTGAGAGAACCATGAGGTGTTTGCTTATGCTACATTTCAGTCCCTGCCAGGAGCCAGTTAAAATGCCATGGATAAATCTTAAATGACCAGAGATGCACAGCTCTAGCTGATGTTAATGATTTATATTAACTTTTTGAACATGCTAAGAAAAATATGCTACCTGTCATGCCCATAACATGATAAACTCTAGAAGATCCAGTGGCTTTGCTTGGGAGTTTTTCAATACTTAGCAGAGAAAGCATACTACTTTCTTTTCCAAAATTAATCCATGACTTTGAAAATGACTTCGCATTCTTGAAACTCTTGCCTAACACTCTCAGGTAGTGTGATAATAAGCATATGCCACCACATGCAATTGGATTGGATAAGTCATGAATTAATTATCTGCTAAAATTCTTTAGTGTCATAAATTCTGGGTTACTTTCATAGACCTTACAATCAGGTACATATACGTGAATTTATTCACAATTTTTGTTAGCAGAATTATTTATACATTGACTTTAAGCAAATCCAGTGTGAAAAGGAAACACTCCATCTCCAAGAACTTCCTCCAACACTCAAAATAATCACGTGCTTAAATTTGAAGGACATTAGAAGCAAGAAAACTACACCTCACCATTGCATGGCACACACTTACCTAATAATGACCTTCCATAAAGTGATTGAAATTGTTAATATGTTCATGACAGTAGGGACAGTGTCTTACTGCAAAATCATTAACTCTAGAAATAAGAAAATTTCCCCAACTATTTTTGATTACATAGAAATTTGAAAGATACCAGGAATCTGACCTCTTTGCTTCCCAATTCAAAAAGTCTATAAGTTGTGGAGATGGTTCTGTGGATAAATTTGTTTAACTCTCAAGCATGAGGAGCTTAGTTTAGCTTGTTAGAATTTAAAAATCCATAGTTCTGAAAGTCCAGTGTTAGGGAAGCAGAGAAATGTTGACCACAAAGACGTGCCTATTATTTCCCTGAAAGATTCAGTGAGATCCAGGTTCAGCAAGAAAAAACTCAGCATGAGAAATAGGTCAATGAAAAACACAAACAATATTGACAGCAGGCTCACCATTGCACAACCCATAATTAAATCGATATTCTTAAAAGTATGCATGTGCATGATACATACACCTGAAGAAAGAAATTGACAATATCAGGACCACACTGGAAAGAACCCTTGTGAGCAGAATTTCAATTGTTTGAAATTGGCTCAGGGATATTTTGCAGAAGAGGGGGCGGAAAGAATGTCAGAGCCACATGTTGGGTCAGGATATGCAGAGACATTTATCGCAATAACTGTGGGCTAACTCCACAAGGCATGACCCATATACCTCAACAAGGAGGGGCCAATGGGGAGGGGGGTAGGTCATGGATGAGCCTAATAATGGTACTAAACTGCCTGCATTTGCTGAATAGAAAACTAATAAAAAAAATAGAAGGGGAAAAGAAAAAAATTCAAAGACTACTCTCCTCTCTTGTATTAGGATTTAACGTAAACCAAGATAGTTGCTCAATATTCAAGTGAAATCCAATGCATTAACACTGATATGTAAATTTTTGGAAGGTGTCGTTATCAGGTGAGAAAGTATGAGAACAAGATGAACCAAAGATGAAGGATGACATAAATGTACGGGTACTTGCAGTATGCAGTGGATAAGTATAATTAGGAAATGAGAAAAATAAAACATTGTTCTTAATATGAATGGATGGTACTATTTTCTATGAGTTTGCTTACAAGTGAATATGAGGTATGCTTCTATTTCTTATAAAAAATATTGGTTGAGAATGTTCATTTTTAATTTTTTTTCTGTCTGTTATAATAAAGTAATATGATTGGAACCCAGAAAGAAAAAAATGTTTCACTTTGTTTTTTTTCTCACAAATTAGTATGTTAGGAAATGTGAAGGATAGTTAGATTATAGATAGATAGATAGATAGATAGATAGATAGATAGATAGATAGATAGATAGAGAAAGAGAGAGACAGAACACAGCAATAGAATGTTACATATGGAATCAGGGTTGGTAACATGCTATTTTCACTTTCCTGGCCTGTACATTTCATACATTACAGATCTTAACACTGTGTCCTAAGTATATACATTCAAAATACAGTTAGAATTGCAAACAAAAAACGTTTCAACAGAGACATAATTATCATACAATTTCTGAATAAATCCATAAAGATGTAGAAATAGTACTGGCAGACAGAAAACTAAAGTGTGAATTTACAGATGTCAATATTGCAGTCTTGGGCTGGAGAAATGGCTTACCAGTTAAGTCATTTGCGTGTGAAACCTAAGGACCGCAGTACGTTTCCCCAGGACCCCTCTAAGTCAGATGCACAAGGGGGCATTTGCGTCTAGAGTTCCTTTGCAGTGGTTGGAGGCCCTGGCATGCCTATTCTCTCTTTCTCTCTATCTGCCTCTTCCTGTCTCCTGAAGAAACAAATAAATAATACATCAAAAAAATTCCAGTCTGATCCTCAGCATGAGGAGTGTGGCTGTCATTCCCCAATGCACCTGCACCTGGAATCCAATGTATGAAGGAAGATTTGGCTGTCTTCATTAAAAGGCAAGGCTTCAGGCCATCATGGGATACAGACACTCCTCTCTGCTAGATGTGTTTCACCCACAATCTGCTCCCCCAAAGTTAACCATGCTGACACAGATTCAAATGTACAGAATAATTGCATAAGAACTCTGTCAAGTAAATGAAGACAATGCACAGGGCAATCAGAGCGAGTTTTGCTCTCAGCATATGAACTGTGTATAATTCTTTTTTACTCATTCAGTAGTATGTTGTATATTAATGGATGCCTCATGCATTTCTTATAATTTCTCTATAGGCAAGATGGAGCGTGCCACCGATACAGACTCAAAGCACTGAATTTAATATATCTATTTAGCAATTTTAGTGAGTATCAGATCTTCTTGGATGACTATGTAAAACCAACTGTAGAGTGCCTTCAGCCTCATGGCCATGTTGTTTACTGTCTCTTGCTCTGAGCCAGTGTTGAACAGAAGCATCTTACCACATGAGAATTTTATTGTTTCTCACACTTCCAGGTGATCTATTTCAAATATGGCCAAAATCAGAAGAGGTTATTGTTTTTAATGCCACTGACTTGTGGACATTCCATGACCCATATCGTACCTCCCCAAGAGTCTGGTTCCGTCATCTTGGTGGGGATTACAGAAGTAGGTATAATGGGTTTCAAAGATCTGCTGGTATTGTCTATTCATATAAGCCAAGATGCTCACCTATAATCTTACACAGACCATTACACCACTTGACATTCTTAAAACGTTCTGTGCAAAGAAATGAGGAACATAACACATTCAAAATATAAAATGGTGTTTAGCTCTCAATTTCACATGAATGGATTTCTGAGGTCAACAAAAAATTCTGCTACTTGTTATGAATTCTACTTGTAAAATGCTCTGAAAAAGTGGATTATATTTTGCCTATGGAGTTTGGGAAAACCCTTTTCTCACATGGTTCTCATTGTGGGATTACCCAATTGTTGCATGGCCAAAAGGCATAGACATTTACTTTCAGATGTAGGAAACATATTAGAGCCCATTGACATCAACTATGACCTTACAAATTTTAGTTTACAACGAATATTGGCAATTATTCTTTAAGTAATATAGAATTTAAATAGTGACATTGGTGTGTTCCCACTCTACCATAGTGGATAAAAACACAAATGACATAAAAACTAACACTGTTTTCACTCACAGTTGTAAAAGCAAGGCAAAGTCCTCCTAATGCAAACTCATACAGAGACCCCAGGATTTATGATTTACATCACATTGTAAGGTTGTCCTATGGGATTTGATGTGATCAATACATGACAGTTTATGTCCTCCATGATTTCAAGCTGTTGCATGTTCTTGATTACAATTTGTGGGAAATCCATGGACTGATGAAATGACTGCAATTTTATTCAGTATTGACAATGTACCCATAGGTACTTTGATCATTCATATAAAATGTCAGTATTTAGAGTTAATATTGTCCAACAAAATTCTCTCTGTTTCCTTCTCAATATTTCATTCTAAAATGAATGAATGAATGAATCAATCAATTTTTTTGGAGAAGTGTTTTGAAATAGGGGCTGATCTTGAATTCACTATGTACTCTCAGTACAGCCTTTAACTCACAACAGTCCTCCTATTTCTTCCTCCTGAGTGTTGGAATTAAAGGCATGCACTACCATGCCCAGCCTAATAAATAAATATTTTTAAATAAGTAAATAAATATTTTAAAAGAGAGCTGGTGAGATGGGTCAGAGGTTAAGGAACTTCAAAGCCCAAGGACCAAAGTTTAGTTACTCAGTGCCCACTCAAAGCCAGATTCAGAGTGTATGGGGTACATCTGGAGCTCATTTGCAATGGTTGGAAGACCTAGCTTGACCATTCTCAACCACCCTCTCTCTCTCTCACTCTCTCTCCTTTCATCCCTCTCTCTACCTCTTTCACCCACTCTGCTAAAATATATAAACAAATATATTTTTAAGTATACACTATCTAGCCATAGTTTTTCAAGTTTGGGTCATTAGTTAATGCAGTTCCAGTATAGGATTTTTAAGGCAAACCAACAAAATGGCCACATATTTCCTTTTCTGGATATATCTACTATGTTTTTATCAAAGCTTAATCTGCATATAATTTTTTGTTTTCTTTTTTTTTAAATTTAATTTATTAGTTTTCTTTTCAGTAAATACAGGCAGTTTGGTACCATTGTTTAGGCTCATCTCTGATCTACCCCCTCCCATTGGACCCTCCTTGTTGATGAAAATGGGTCGTGCATTGTGGAGTTAGCCCACAGTTATTGGTATGATAAATGTCTCTGCAAATCATGACCCAACATGTGACTCTGACATTCTTTCTGTCCCCTCTTCTGCAAAATTTCCCTGAGCCATGTTGGGTTCATTTTTGGTCTGCTTCAGTGCTGAAGTGTTGGGGGCCTCTGAGGCTCTGGCTCTCTGATATGGTAGGCATTGATTCTTCTCTGCGTTGGTCACCTTCCCCCTTGTGCTGGTATCCAGTTCACAGGAAAACATCACCCTTGCTTGTTTCGCCAGTGTGTTTAAAAAAATATTATTATATGAAGACTATGTTTTACCCAGACCCTTATTAAATGACTTATGTTGTTAATCTATTCCAGTAAGGTCATCCCAACTTTCATTCATATCACTGCTGTTCTTAGACACTCAGCAATTAAGACTTTTATTTATTTTTTTAATTTATTTACTAAAGAGGGAAAGATAATATGGGAACTCCAGCATCTCTAGTCACTCCAAAGAAACTCCAGATGCATGCACCAATTTCTACACCTCTCTGATGAGGGTACTGGGGAATAGAACCTGAGTACTCAGGTCTCAAAGGCAAGTGTGTTAACCACTAAGCCATCTCTTCTGCCCATTAGTTAGATTTTAAATGACCCTAATTTGAATGTGATGCAACCAAATAATTGCTCATGTGCCTGGAATTAACCACCTGGACTTAAAATTACCTCAATACATCCTACAATTATTAATCTTCATAACTTTTGTAAGTAGGATATTTGGTGTATGTTGAATTAGAGACAGTTTTTATTTACGATGAGGTGGTTGAAGTGGTAAATTTACTAAAATTGGAATGATACAGATTAGATCACCATGGCCCCTGTTTAAGAGTGGCAAACAAACTCTTGAAGTGGTCCATATTTTACTTATTTTTTTTTATTCATTTGAAAGAGAAAGAGGAGAAAGAGAGAGAGAGAGAATTAGCATCCCAGGGACTCCAACTACTGCAAAGTCCAAATACATGTGCCAGCTCGTTCATTTGGCCTAAGTGTATCCTAGGAAATCAAACCACGGTTCTTTGGCTTTGCAGATGAATGTCTTTACCACTAAGCCATCTTTTCTACTCATGTGTTTCACATTTTAAATAAAAAAATAGACATATCAAATTAGTAGAAGATATGGTACTGTTGTCTAATCTTGAAAACATATTTCTTCTCAGTCCCAAAGGTGAATTACTTCTCAGTGGATTTTGTCTCAACCAATTCAATGATATTACATTTTCACTATTTTTATGATCAATATAACCATCAAGATGTGTTTGTAGTTTTGTGTAAGTATTCAGTTTGATTATGTTTTGGGGATGTTTTGGTACTTTGGAGATGAGTTATGAGATGTGTATGCATTTTTTCATGATCTAACCTGGTATAGGAATGTGTTCACATGTGTCTTAAAACCTTACCATAACTTGAGGTGGGCATTGTGGCACACACCTTTAATCCCAGCACTCTGGAGGCAGAGGTACTGAGTTCTAGGCACCCTGAGACTACATATTGAATTTCAGGTGTGCCTGGATTAGAAAGGGTTCTTAAGTTCAAAAACAAACAAAACAAAAAGAAGAGAAAACCTTACCACAACTTTATAAAGCATAGGTAATTCTCTGTTTCATTGGTTACTTTCTGTGTATTTTTGCATCAGTGCCTCTCTGTAACTCATAATTATGTGAATCATGCTGTATACTCCACTTTTGAAACAAAATTATAGCCACTCTTCTTGTACAGACATCCACATAAAGATTGAAGGATCTCACCCCCAAGTAAGACTCAGAATACTCCACATACATATTTACACACACACACACACACACACACACACACACACACACACACACACACACAAACACACCATGAATATAACAATGTCCAAAACTCATTCTCACACTGAAGATCAGGACGATGTGTGAGGTCATGATTGAGCACTGTATGATGGAGGCCTTCAATATTATCACCTAACATAGGAAAGGATGTTGGACTGGGACAAGAAAAAAGTAGTGGCATCATTTTATGTTTTCTGATGTGAACGTCACATCTGTTCTATAATGGAACTAAATTTTATTCTGTCAAACTTGATGTTAAGTTTTTCACTTTGCATTTTCTTTTGTTTGTTGTTCACAAAAAGAGATTCAGAAAATAGGGAAATTTAGGAGGAGGGAGAGCAAGGGGGATAATGCCAGGGAATATTATGTGTATGTGTGGAAATTGACTATAAAACTTTTAAAAACTCTATATTATAACCCATGGACTATGTGAGCTCTTTAGTGATTTCCCCTTTCATTTATTTTGTTACATAAAGAGTAGAGAGTAGATTCCATAACATAGACTGGGACACAATAGAAACAGTGTCATTGACACACTCAGATCCAATCATCACAAATTTCCAAATGTGCTTTACAGCGTTCCTTACCTTTTGAAGTAAAAATATGAGAGACAAAATTACTTTCATGCCATTTTTCCAAAATCTAGAAAAATGACATGAACCTGAATGTATGAATTGATCTCCAATTAAGTTGTCCTTGCTGGGTTACATTACCAATATAAAGGGGATAATGAACAGAAAGCATGATGTGCCATTGGGAAAATAAAGCTTGATCAACCTATGGTTTATAACGTAGGATGGGTTTTGTGTTTAGAAAGGAATCTAATAGCCATATTTTCTGACTTCTATTCCATAAAATTCAGCAAAATGCCACATTATCAGTGAAGAGACACAGAAATAGTATAACAAGATTATTAGTGACAAGCAAATTGCAACTCAAAATATCCTGGATGTCACCAAGACAGGTGAATCACTCTTGGGCTATCATGGGAAAATAAAGATTAAAGAATCTCTGTCATCCTCTGATGGCCATTTCTCATTCAGAATACTTATGATTAAAGATTTCTCATTTATGAAGTGAATGTAATACCACTTTATCCTCTTTTTTGTATTTTACAGACACATGTCCAAAATGGAGATATTGACTGTGTAAGTAGAAACATGGCTCTCACAACTATTCAAATGTTCAAGCTAAATAGCATTTGAAGTCAATTCAATCTTAAAAACAAAACCTATTAATACAGGGCTGGAGAGATGGCTTAGCAGTTAAGCACTTCCCTGTGAAGTCTAAGAACCCAGGTTTGAGGCTCGATTCCCCAGGACCCATGTTAACCAGATGCACAAGGGGGCGAAAAAGATCTGGAATTCGTTTGCAATGGCTGGAGGCCCTGACACGCCCATTCTCTCTATCTTACTCTTTCTCTCTCTGTCTGTAGCTCTCAAATAAATAAATAAAAATAATTTAAAAAAATTATTAATACAAAAACATGAAATAAATGGTGCATTAGTGAAATATTTATAATTAATGTAATGTGAAATTAGTCCTGTTTAAATAGTGATTTTCATTAAATGAAGAAAAAAATTAATTAATTTAATAAAAATGAAATCTGAAATGATTATTAGGCATTTTAATACTCCTTTGAATGTAGACATCACATTGACAGCATATTTACAATAATTCAATGAGGCTCATCATCGCCATGCATGGCCTAGAGGTGTGACTTGGACATCACTATATACACAGAATCTCACACTTCTATCATGACAAGAAAAGTCATGTGAAGTAGTAGACCCTGGAAAATATGCCAGCATAAACGTACTTGATAACCCAAAGACAGTGCCCTTTGGTGTTAGTTTTTATTCATGAGAATACATTCATTCATATTGCCCATGTTCAAACAACACCCATATGATTTTCTTTATACCCTGACACTGATGATGTTCTCAATATCCCCTCACATCCATGTAAATAACCATCACTTATAATTCCCCAGGTTATAAGAAGATTCACATTGCTTGCAGCAAGTAGGTCTCTATGGAAGCAGAATCAAAAACTACAGACTTGGGCTGGAGAGATGGCTTAGCGGTTAAGCGCTTGCCTGTGAAGCCTAAGGACCCCAGTTCGAGGCTCGGTTCCCCAGGTCCCACGTTAGCCAGATGCACAAGGGGCGCATGCGTCTGGAGTTCGTTTGCAGAGGCTGGAAGCCCTGGCGCGCCCATTCTCTCTCTCTCCCTCTATCTGTCTTTCTCTCTGTGTCTGTCGCTCTCAAATAAATAAATAATAATAAAAACTACAGACTTGTAATCATCTTTCATTCCAGATTGTACTCATGTTTGAGTATTTCTGATCCTTCACCCAGTCTGCCCTGTCCATGTATTTCCCATTGCTGATTTTAGTATTAGTAGCTCCCTCTGAGATTAAATGAATTGATTTCTTATAACTGTCAATGCACGCTGAATAAAAAGTTTATTACTGGAACTTAGATGATCTGGCCCCACCTCATAGTCCTTATCACACTTTGGATACATTTCTTTTGTCTTTTTCATTTTAGAAAAGCCACATTTCGTGGTGGAGAAATAAGAGGTAAAATCAAGTCAATTTGAAGTAGAAAAAATGTGCAAAATTTTGAATAAATAGTATTGCCTGTGTTTTGTCACATTTATTATTGAAAAATCAGGAAGTATATGGATTATATGACAAAGAGGTTAATAGTTAGCATGTTACTGAATCCTGAAAAGTGAGCTGAGATCTGGTAATTGTTGTCCATGCCTCTAGTCCCAGCACTTGGGTTGCAGAGGGCGGAGGAGTGCCATGAGTGCAAGGCCAGGCTGAGAGTACATAGTGAATTCCATGTCAGCCTACAATACAGTGAGTCACTACCTCAAAAACCACCACCACCAACTACAGCAACCAACTAGAGACAACTCACCAAGGAGGATTGAACTTCTATCTCAGATTTCACATATATTCACTACATTCTCTACAGCAAAATGTAAAATATTCCTGAGAGACAAACGAAAAGTTGCCAATGTCTTACCACTCATCATAAACTTGAGGATGTACATATCTACATTGGTTTCTTTACATATCATGATTACACAGGATTTTTTTTAAGCATTGACATCAGATTTACTAGCAATATTAAGACACAAAGAAAAATGGAAGCAGAAATTTACAAAAGTTTAATTTATGAAAACCATGCTATTTTGTACCAAAAAAAATTTTTTTTTAAAGCCAACCAATAAGAATTAGGTCCAGGAAAATTTGTAGTGAAGTATTTATGAAAGAAATAAACATTCTTAAAAGTGTAGAAATCCATTAGATAGTGTGTAATTCATGAGATTAAAAGAATAAAAACTTAATCATCTGCATATGTGTAAAAACCATGTGGGTCCACATATCTTGGTTTTCCCACTGCTGGTGGTACGGATGTAAGAGGAATTCTGGAACTCATCAGAGAGTCCAGCTACCTAACTGTATATTTCACTACCACAGGGACAGACCCTTTGTCTAAAACCAAGCAAAACACTAGATTGCTTCTTAAAATAGTCCTAGTTTGCTCTATTACAATCACATACATGAAGAAACAATGCATGTATGCCAATAGTACACACAAATACAAGTTCTTCTCTAACAAGCTTCCCTAGCTCTCAATTCCATTGATTCTGAAAAAGTGAACAATGAACACAAATACAGTCCTTAGACAGAGATATATATCATTGTAGAAATTAACAAATGGTCCTAAATATAAAGCATGCATTATTCTCATATAACATATTCAAAACAAAAAATGACTAGCTCTGAAAACGAGGAGACAAAAATAAATGATGTAATTAGAACTTCCTTGTGATAAACAACATGTAAACATGAGATATTTATTAATACAAAGAGCTATTTAACAAACTGTTAGTCTGTATAAGAAAAATAATTCAGTGTACACAACCAATAAACACAAACCTCTGTGCACTTCAAGCTTATCAAGGATAAGGAAGTATTAGAAAACTGTAGATTTTTAAATGTTACCAAGACTGAATTGGCTAAAGAAAATCTTTGTTAAAGCAAAGGTAAGAGTTTCCTTCAGTGCTGAAATATAGAAAATTCTATCAAAAAATTATTTTCAGGCTGAAGAGATGGCTTTGTAGTTAAGGTGCTCTCTGTGAAGCCTAAGAACTACTATTTGAATCTCCAGGTCCCATGTACCCAGATGCACAGTGATGCAAGCATGCAATCTTGATCATGCACCACAACACACCACACATGTCTTGAGGTCGTTAGCAGGAGCTGAGGGCCCTGGTGTGTCCATTCCCTCCCTCTCTTTCTCTCTTTTTGCCTTTCTCTGTCTCTCTTTAAAAAAAAATCATTTAAACAGTGGTTTATTTGTCATTTACTCTAAATGACATAAAAAAGATATAAACTGTGTAATATCTTTAAACTAGTTACCGTTTTTATGACACAAATATCAGGAAGAAGAAATGTGAAAAAAGAAATCTGTATGTCAATAACATTGATGAACATACATGAATACTGAGAACTTAATGAACACTTTTAGCTTACTTTCAGTAGCAAGTGGAGTATTTGATTCAGTGGGAAATATCCTTAGTATACTCTGAAGAGAAAGTGAATGTATGCTTTTTCCTTTAGAAACTAGTATAGTAGTCTCTGAACAGTAAGTCCTGGAAGTACCCTCTGTAATTAATAGCCTTAACAAAAATCTTGATAAAGACGTGTACAGATTACCCTCATTGAGAGACAGACTTTGTAACTCAAAAATGCACCAGTAGAAATGCTACCATTAAGAATTATATTTTTAGCTTCTGGTTAAGATGGTGGCATAGCAGCCACACAAAAGCAGCCTAAGGAAGAAAAGGCCAAAGAAAACCCAGGAAAATACACACATTTACTAAAAAGTGAGGTGTATGAGAAATTAAAATGGCAGCAGAGAAGTAGGAGTGTCCCAGAGCATCCAGAACCCACACAAGCAGGCCGAAGCAGCTCCGGCAGTGGCGCCTCGGCTTCAGCAGCAGAAAAGAAAGATTTCAAAAAAATTATTGTAAATATGTTCAAAGAAATCAAAGGAATGAAAGAGGAAATCAAAGGAATCAAAGAAGATGCAGGATATCAATTTAATGAAATAAAGAAGGCAATACAAGATGTAAATAAGGAAATAGAAATAATAAAAACCAGTCAGAATTACTAGCAATGAAGAACACAGTTAATGAAATAAAAAACTCTGTAGAAAATCTCACCAGTAGAATGGATGAAGGACAGGATAGAATATCTAAGCTAGAAGACGAGGTGGCAGATCTGATACAGTCCAACAAAAAGAAAGACAAACTAATAGAAAAGTATGAGTGGGAATTTCAAGATATTTGGGACACTATGAAAAGATCAAACATAAGAATTCAGGGCACAGTAGAAGGAGAAGAATCTCACTCCAAAGGCATAGTAGGCATCCTCAACAAAATCATAGAAGAAAACTTCCCCCAAATTGGGAAACAGGTGTCAGTGCAGATATAGGAAGCTATTAGAACACCAGAGAAAACTTGGAAAGAAGCTTTACTTGACATATTATAATCAAACTACCAAACACACAATCCAAAGAAAAATATTGAAAGCAGATAGAGAGAAAAATCAAGTTACCTACAAAGGCAAGCCCATCATGACTACAGCAGATTATTCAACACAAACTTTACAAGACAGAAGGGCTTGGAGTGATATATTCCAAGTTCTGAAAGATAACAACTGTCAACCACGGTTACTTTATCCTGCAAAGTTATCCATTCAAATAGATGGAGAAATAAGGACATTCCATGACAAAAGCAGGTTAAAGGAGTATTTGAAGACAAAACCAGCTCTACAGAAAATACTTGAAAGAATCCACCATGCCGAAGAGAAGGAAAAGCACATATATAAGCAACCTAGGAAAAACAAGCAATACTCAAATACTAATTAACACAAGAGAACAAAGGTAGAACCGGAACCACAAAAAAAATGGCAAACATAAATACATACCTTTCAACAATATCACTTAATATCAATTGCCTCAAGACCCCAACCAAAAGACATAGGTTTGCAGACTGGGTAAAAAGGAGGATCCTACAATTTGTTGTCTCCAAGCAACTCACCTTTCTAGAAAGGATAGACGTTATCTTAGGGTGAAAGGTTGGAAGACGGTGTTTCAAGCAAATGGGCCTAGAAAACAAGCAGGGGTTGCTATCCTAATATCTGACAAGTCAGACTTCAGTCCAACGTTAGTCAAGAAAGATAAGGACGATCACTTTATACTGATTAAGGGCACACTCCAACCGGAGGATATTACAATCCTAAACATATATGCACCTAACACGCCGGCACCCAAATTCATCAAACAAACATTATTAGAACTAAGGTCACAGATAACACCAAACACAGTGGTAGTGGGTGACTTCAACAACCCATTCTCATTAATTGACAGGTCATCCAAGGAGAAAATAAACAGAGAGGCATCTGGACTAAACGAGGTAGTAGGAAAGGACCTAACATATATACAGGACATTTCATGAAATGCTGCAGAATATACATTCTTTACAGCAGCACATGGAACATTCTCTAAAATAGACCATATTGCCAGGTGTGGTGGTGCACGACTTTAATTGCAGCACTCTGGAGGCAGAGGTAGGATCTCAGAGAGTTTGAGGCCACATTGAGACTACAGAGTGAATTCCAAGTCAGCCTGAGCTAGAGTGAGACCCTACCTCAAAAAACCAAAAAAGAAAAAGAAAAAAGAAAAATAGACCATATATTAGGACACAAAGCAAATATTAACAAATATAGGAAAATTGAAATAATTCTTTTATTTATTTATTTATTTATTTATTTATTTATTTATTTGAGAGCAACAGACACAGAGAGAAAGACAGAGGGAGAGAGAGAGAATGGGCGCGCAAAGGCTTCCAGCCTCTGCAAACGAATTCCAGACGCGTGCGCCCCCTTGTGCATCTGGCTAACGTGGGACCTGGGGAGCCGAGCCTCGAACCGGGGTCCTTAGGCTTCACAGGCAAGTGCTTAACCGCTAAGCCATCTCTCCAGCCCGAAATAATTCTTTACACTCTATCTGACCACAGTGGATTGAAACTACAAATCAATAGCAAGAAAGGCTATAGAGCATACACAAAATCATGGAAACTAAACAATACACTACGAAATGATGAATGATTCAATGAAGAAATCAAAAAAATTTACAGAGTCAAAAGATAATGAGAACACAACATACAAAAATCTCTGGGACACAATGAAGGCAGTCCTAAGAGGTAATATTATAGCTTTAAGTGCCTATATTTAGACATTAGAAAGGTCACAAGTAAACGACCTAATGCTTCACCTTAAAGCCTTGGAAAAAGAAGAACAAGGCAAACCAAAAATCAGTAGACGGGAAGAAATAATAAAGATTAGGGCAGAAATTAATGAAATAGAAACAACAGCAACAAAAACAATCATAAGCATTAATGAAACAAAGTGGTGGTGATTTGAAAGGATAAACAAGATTGATAAACCCTTAGCAAAGCTGACCAAAAGAAAGACACAAATTAATAAAATTAGAGATGAAAAAGGTAACATCACAACAGACGCCAGACAAATTAAAAAAAAAAAAAATCAGAGGTACATACTATAAAAGCCTATACTCCACAAAGTATGAAAACCAGAAAGTAATGGATGAGTTCCTTGATTTATATGACCTGCCAAATTAAATCAAGATGAGATTAATCACCTAAATAGACCTATAAGATGTATGGGGATACGAACAGTTATCAAAAGTCTCCCAACTAAAAAATGCCCAGGCCCAGATGGATTCACTGCTGAATTTTACCAGACCTTCAAGGAAGAGCTAACACCATTGCTTCTTAAGCTTTTCCAGGAAATAGAAAAAGAAGGAATTCTACCAAACTCCTTCTATGAAGCTAGCATCACCCTGATACCAAAACCAGGCAAAGACAGAAAAAAGAGAAAATTACAGACAAATATCCCTCATAAACATAGATGGAAAAATTCTCAACAAAATATTGGGAAACAGAATACAAGAATACATCAGAAAGATCATTCACTCTGACCTAGTAGGCTTTATCCCAGAGTTGCAGGGATGGTTCAATATACACAAATGTGTAAATGTAATACATTACATAAACGGGTTGGAGGACAAAAATCACATGATCATCTCATTAGAGGCAGAGAAAGAGTTTGAAAAATCCAACATCCCTTCATGATAAAAGTCCTACAGAGACTGGGAGTAGAAGGAACACATCTCAATATAATGAAGGCTATTTATGACAAGCCTACAGTCAACATATTACTTAATGAGGAAAAACTGGAAGCTTTTCAACTAAAATCAGGAAGAAGACAAGGGTATCCACTGTCCTGACTTTTATTTAATATAGGTATGGAAATCTTAGCCATAGCAATAAGACAAGAGACACACATATAAGGGATACAAATTGGAAAGGAAGAGATCAAGTTATCATTATTTGCAGATGACATCATTCTATACATAAAGGACCCTAAAAACTCTACTAGCAAACTGTTAGAGCTGATAAAAACGTACAGCCATGTAGCAGGATACAAAATAAATACACAGAAATCAGTAGCCTTCATATATGCTAACAACAAACACAGAGAGCATGAAATCAGAGAATCACTCCTATTCACAATTGCACCCCCAAAAAAATAAAGCACCTTGGAATGAACCTAACCAAGGAAATAAAGTATCTCTACAATGAGAACTTTAAAACAGTGAAGCGAGAAATTGCAGAAGACACTAGGAAGTGGAAAAACATCCTTTGTTCCTGGATTGGAAGCATCAATATTGTGAAAATGGCAATTTTACCCAAAGCAATCTACACATTTAATGCAATCCCCTCAAAATCCCAATGGCATTCTTCATGGAAATAGAAAAAACAATCCAAAATTTCATTTGGAATCACAAAAAACCTCGAATATCTAAAATAATACTGAGCAACAAAAATAAGGCTGGTGGTATCACCATACCTTATTTTAACCTATACTACAGAGCCATAGTAACAAAAACAGCGTGGTACTGGCACAAAAGCAGACATTTAGATCAATGGAACAGAATAGAGGACCTGGATGTAAGCCCAGGTAGCTATAGCCACCTGATATTTGATAAAAATGCCAAAAATACAAATTGGAGAAAAGACAGCCTCTTTAGCAAATGGTGTTGGGAAAACTGGATATGTTTCTGTAGAAAGATGAAAATACATCCTTCTATCTCTCCATGAACAAGAATTACGTCCAAATGGATTAAAGACCTTAACATCAGACCTGAAACTCTGAAACTGCTAGAGGAAAAAGTAGGGGAAACCCTTCAACATATTGGTCTTGGCAAAGACTTCCTGAATACAACCCCAATTGCTCAGGCAATAAAACCACAGATTAACCACTGGGACCTCATGAAATTACAAAGATTTTGCACTGCAAAGGACACACTGAAAAAAGCAAAGAGGCAACCTACAGAATGGGAAAAAATCTTTGCCAGCTATATATCTGATAGAGGATTAATATCTAGGATATACAAAGAACTCAAAAAGCTAAATAATAAGAAATCAAACAAGCCAATTAAAAATGGGCAATGGAGCTAAATAGAGCATTCTCAAAGGAAGAAATACGAATGGCATATAAGCATCTAAAAACATGTTCTATGTCACTAGTCATCAGGGAAATGCAGATTAAAACTACATTGAGATTCCATCTCACTCCTGTCAGATTGGCCACCATCATGAAAACAAATGATCATAAATGTTGGCAGGGATGTGGAACCCTTCTCCTCTGCTGGTGGGAATGCAATCTGGTCCAGCCATTGTGGAAAACAGTGTGGAGGTTCCTAAAACAGCTAAAGATTGATCTACCATAGGACCCAGCTATAGCACTCCTAGGCATATATCCAAAGGACTCATCTCATTTCCTTAGAAGTACATGCTCAACCATGTTTACTGCTGCTCAATTTATAATAGCTGGGAAATGGAACCAGCCTAGATGTCTCTCAACAGATGAGTGGATAATGAAGATGTGGCACATTTATACAATGGAGTTCTACTCAGCAGTAAAGAAAAATGAAGTTATGAAATCTGCAGAAAAATGGATGTTTCTGGAAAGGATTATACTAAGTGAGGTAACCCAGGCCCAGAAAGTCAAGAGTGCCACCTGTTCTCCCTCATATGTGGATCCTAGCTACAGATGATTGGGCTTCTGCATGAGAAGGAAAATACTTAGTAGCAGAGGCCAGTAAGTTAAAAAGGAGATATAAAGAGAAGAGAAAGGAAGGGAGGAGGGTACTTAATAAGTTGATATTGTAAGTAGAATGATTGAGATGGTGTGGGGATATAATGGAGAATGGAATTTTAAAGGGGAAAGTCGGGGGAGAGGGTATTACCATATAATATTTTTTATAATCATGGAAAATGTCAATAAAAATTGAGAAAAAAAATTAAAAAACACTTAAATTTTTTTCTTTCTTGCTTTTATTTTGAGGTAATCTCTGCAGACTTTTTATGTGAGAGAGAGAAAGCATGAGACATAATTGGCATACCAAGGATTCAGGCATTTTATTCTAGATAAATATGCCACCTTGGTGACAGGTGAGATCTTGTGCTCATGCATCACCTCGTGTGGCCGGTTAGTTGGAATCTGAAGAGTCAAACGTATCCTTATGCTTTGCAGTGAAATATTTAAAGTGCTAAGCTATCTCTTCAGCCTGATAATTAATTATTTAGATTCTACCAGCATGTGTGTAAATGACCCTAATTGAGCAAATATCCAGTGTATATTAAGAGCAAGTACATAATTTTCATTGAAAAATAGCCGTAATAGACTGAGCAGAAAGCAAAAGAATGTCCATCATTTAGATGTAAACTTAGTTATCCATGACTAACAAGAACAAGTACACAGCAGGAGAAATCCATTTCATCGAGTGGTGAGAAAGTTTTGATATTGTCATCATTCAGAAATGGTGTTATTTGACTGTAAAGGCAATTGTAGCAATTGCCAAAGTAGTTAATCTCTGTATTCAATGACCAGCAGGTGTATGAATCACTTGCACTCAGGAATATCCATAGTAGACTAAAAATAAAAATAAAAAGTGTATGAATGACCCTCATAGAGTCACAGACTTATTAAACAATGACCATCAAAAATAAGAATTTAGGACTGCTTCTAGGTAAGATGGCAGCTGAGGACCCACACCAAATCAGCCTAAGGATGGATTTAAGCAAATCCCCACCAAAATACACCCTTCCTCTGAACAGAGAAGGAGTATAAGTTATTCTCAGACACAGCGGAGAAGCCAGAGACACCATGACCCACAATAAAGGAGGAAAATGGCCAGAGACACCCTGAGGCAATCGTGGTACATTCTTGGTGTGTCATGCAGCAGTAGCAACTGCAGAGACCAAGCAACAGATTTTTCAACTCCATCAGCTTTCTTGCAAAGTTAAGGAATCTGAAGGAAAGAGATCTGAGATCAACTAAAGTGCTACTGAAAGTTCAAGAAACTCCAGAACTCTGAACTCTCCCATCCCACATCATCAGATAAGTAGAACACAAACATGAAATCAATTCAGGATGCAAAAGTTGCCACAATATGGTAGAAGAAACTCAAAGAATCAAGACAATACAATTCCACGAAAAACAATCAATCCATCAGAAATGATCACCAATGAGACTGTTTTAGATGAAATGCCTGAAAAAGATTTCAAGAAGATGATGGTATGTATGCTCAAAGAAATCAGAGAAGAAATGAAGGGAAGCAAAGTAGAAAACAAAAGAATTAAAGAAAACAAACTTCTGAAAGAGAACACAGGAAATCAGTTTAATTAAATAAAGAGGTTATTATGAGACATGAATAAGGTAGTAGAAATACTGAAGAAAAACCAGGCCGAAATCCTGACTCTGAAGAATACAGTCAATCAGATAAACATCTCAGTGGAAAGTCTCTCTGTTAGAATGGATGAAGGTGAGAACAGAATATCTAAAATAGAAGACCAGGTGGCAGATCTAATACAGTCCAACAAAGAGAAATATAAACTAATAGCAAAGAATAAATGGGAATTTCAAGATATCTGGGACACTATGAAAAGATCAAACATAAGAATTCATTGTAGAACAGAAGGAGAAGAAATCCAATCCAGAGGCTTAGTAGGTGTTTTCAACAAAATCATAGACTGAAATTTTCCTCAAATTGGGAAAGAGATGCCAACACAGATACGAGAAGTTTTTAGAACACCAAACAGACAAAATCTGGAAAAAAATCTCGCCATGCCATGTTATAATTAAGCTACTAAGCACAGAAACCAAAGAAAATATATTGAAAACACTTAGAGAGAAGCAAGTCACCTACAAAGAGAAGCCCATCAGAATAACTGCTCAAGTTTGGTCATACAGACCAAATGACTGAATGAGTGCAATAGAGGCTTGTCTGTTCTGGGGGAAACCAACTGCTCTCTAATTGGACTGAAGGCCCACTCTTTGGGAGGGAATACATGCCTGGTGATGAAAACCTGATCAAAAGCCTATGGCATGGAGGTCATGAGTCTTAGGGGTATAAAGCCTGCTCTTCTCTGGATAAATGAATATATTACTCTAACCAAATTGCCCTGAAAGCACTACATTTATTGTTCATACTGATATATCAATGCTACTCTTACTTATGGTTAGAGAAGCTTCTCTTTTCAGATGGTGATGACCACCGGGATGACCCCAAAGGCAACATAGTGCTGAGAAGAAGTGGCAGGATAGTGGAATGTAGAGCACTAAAACATCACCATCTGAAGAGAAGCCTGTCTGGCTTGCTGTAATCTCAACTTCATGTCAGAATTACATCATTAAGAAAAGCCTGGATATGGATGGAAAGATGGTTCAGCAGTTAAGGTGCTTTTCTGTGAATCCTAACACAGAGGTTCAAATCCACAGTACTCATGTAAGCCACATGCACAGGATCGTTCATGCATCTGGATTTTGATTGCAGTGACTAGAGGCCATGGAACAGCTATTCTCTCTTTCTCTGGAAATCTTTATCTATATCTAGTCTATATCTATCTATCTACATATATAAATCTGTGTGTGGGAGGGTCATTCTCCCTACCTCTTTCCTTCTCTAATAAATAAATAAAATATTTTTTCAAAGAAATCAAATCTTAATGACTCTCAGGGAATAAGACACTTTGTTGAAAAGCCTAAAGGCTCACTTTAGACTCCCTTGTACCCCACTAAAGCCAGAAAGATGCAGAGTGCTAAGCATATTTGGAGTTTGTATATTGCAGCAGGAGGGTTTTGTTCTGCCCACTTTCTGTCTTTGTCTCTCTGTCTGCACATAAATATACAAATAATAAGGCTTTTAATATGTTTTGCCAGGCACCCTGAAATTGACATAGTACAGCATTAAAAAAAAATTTTATGTAGGAATCATCATCATTGAGAAATATACTTAGTACATAGACTCTATTGAGCAAGTGTACAAATTTTTCACCTTAAAAAGTTTACTTTGGTCTAGAGAGATGACTTAGTGGCTAAGCGCTTGCTTGTGAAGCCTAAAGACCCAGTTTGAGGCTCAACTTTCCGGGACCCATGTAAGCCAGTTGCACATGTGACACATGCATCTGGAGTGTTTGCATTGGCTGGAGGCCCTGGCATGCCCATTAATAAAACACACACACACACACACACACACACACACACACACACACACACACACGGTCTTAATTATTTGCTTTATGTTTCTAGATGGAAATTGTCACTCATCATGAATCTACTTCATTAACTAATAACAAAACCTACATGATGAGATTCAAAGTTGAATATTTAACCCTCTCTGCACCTGCCCTTATGGCACAGTATTAATTCCTAGAAGTAGATACAGTTCATCATTTTATATATGCTGTCTGCATATATTCACTGCTATTTTCTTCTAAGTTTTTCTCTTATTTTCTACACTTGTCCCAGTACTGTCCTACACATGGGCAGTTATCCTTGGTATAGTCAGGATTGTGAGAATGACTTGGAGAATGTTTGCATAAAGCTATTCCAGACAAAATTGACTGGAGTTGTTAATTTGCAAGTTAACACAAGCAACAACACACAAGACCAAATTACACATGGGGCAAAGATTACACTGAACACTCACCCTGACTCACTCTATACACATGGTGACTTGTCAACAGACTTCCTGCCTAGTGAAATATCTATAATTATAGTAATGTAGGTGGTCCTGTTCTTACTTTGATGTTTGTCAGATACAAATATCAGCTCATTTGTAATGGACATAGATAATTGAACTTTCTGCTGTTAATAATGAAATTATGCTTGGCTTGCATAGGAAGAACAGCCTTAAACTTGCAGGGCAACTTTAGAAAGAATCAGTGAATGGAGTAACATATCCACTGGGGCACATGCCTTGTGCTTCACCATCTGTTACTACACAGTGGGAGCCAGGGGAAGGATGGCTGTTTTTTTTTTTTTTTTTTTTTTCCATTGAACCTGGATTGTGCTCACTCATGTGAACAAAGTCAAGTTTCCAATTTATCTCATGCCTCACTTAACATCATCTCATTAGTGGAATGCAGCCATGCCAAACAGCTCAGCAGTGTCTGACTCACAGGTCAGAGAAAACTTGTGTAAACCTTGGACAGGAAGAATGAGCTCATTCCATATCACACAAACAGAATTTTTGGGACACTATATTATGATTTTGGATATGACAGAAAAATGGACCAAAGAATCAGGTGTTAGGTAAAGAAATACTTATACCCTGGAACATATCCACTTCAAACTTGCTCTGAATAACAAAAAAAAAAGAGGGGGGGAAGAATTTCCTGTTTCATCTTCTACAAAGGATGAAAATGGAAATCTCTGTGGTGAGATTCTGGGTCTGATTTATGTCACTAACATAAAGATTTCCTTTTACATCAATTGTCTGAAGCCAGCAGTGGGATATGGCTCAAACTCAGGAAGATGTGGGGGAAAAACAATTACTCTTTCCCTGGCCTAACAGTATTCGTTTCAAATTCAAACTAGCTCCACAAGCTTTTGTAAAACACCATAAATGGGGTGTAGACCAGAGTGAAATGTGGCTCTGTGTTGGTCCTTTGGGTCAGGGGTCCGAGGTTGGTATTGGATGAGAACATAGTGGCTGGTGTTGCAGTCTGTCATTCTAGAGGAGCATGTATTTCTGTGGTTGTAGTGTGTGTTATAAGGAGGTTCTTGTCCTGGGCCACAGTAATGGTTGTCTTTTTCAGCTGGAGTGACACCAGGTTGGGATCAGTGCCCTTACCCCATAGGATCTTCAATATGACCCTATATCCCATTCCACTCAGTATGTTGCCCAACACAAACATTGGTAGTAGCAGTATCTCCTCCAGCTTCATATATCTCCAGGATCTTGGAAATTGAGTTTAGGACATCCCCAGCATCCCTAAAAATCCCACAGCTAGAAGAGCTCATAATTCATTATAGGCCCATTTACCTTGGAAAATTAATAATTTCCTTCTCCAGCATCCAATATTATTCCTCGCAGAACCACAGACCCCCCATAACCCCTAAAGCCCCTCCATATCTGTAACCACTCCATAAAATCAGTACATTTCCTCCAAACACAGCTCCAGCATAGAGCTTGATACATCCATTAGGCGCCAGTGTGCCTGCATGTCCCATACATGGACTTTTTGCCATCCCTCCAGGACACTTGTAACCACCATCATCTGACTCAAGCCTGTAGTCCCAGTACGATGGACACTGTGAAGAGGACAACAGGACACTGGGCCTGTGCTCCTACTTCCATGTACTGACATAGACATTGGTGTCCCTGCAGGCACCCTTTGCAGTCACCTGCTCCCTTTAGTGCAGATCATTAAGGTGGCAGAGTTTGACGTCTTTTGTGGTGCATGTCCATGTTGTTGATCTGTGGAAAGGATATCAGATCACTCTTTGAGCAAGGGCATGAATGTTCAAACTGAGTTTTGGAACTCTCAGTTAAAGAAGTTATGTAGTAATTGGAGGAAGCAGGGCTGGAGAGATGGCTTAGCACTTAGGGCCCCTGCCTGTGAAGCCTATGTACCCATTTCAGTTCTCCAACACCCATGTAAGTGAGATGCAGTGTGGCACATGCTTCTGGAGTTAGTTTGCAGTGGTTGGAGGCCCTGGTGTGCCCTGTCTTTCTTTCTATCTGCTATATGTTCTCTGTTTCTCTCAGAAAAAAAAAATCAATATAAAATATTTACAAGTATTCAGTAATTGAAGCGAGCAGCTTGTAATACATTCCCATTATGTAACTCAGGACAAAAGAGTGAGGAATTGTTGCTGTCATTGACATTTTATGTGGACTCACTGTGCCGATCAAGGTAGGGGTTCAGCTCATTTTGTTCTTGATTTATTACTAATTCAATTAGGGAAATAAATGCAACTGAAATATACCTAACAGTATCTCTCAGCCAGAGAAAATCAAACACTCACCATGACCAATGGGATCCTTCCACATCTCAGAGATGGGATTCAACTGTGTCTTTCTCCCAGATTCTCTGCACAAAGAGAGCAACCCTGAACTACTGCAGAGGAGGCAAGATGAGAAGCAGGAAGATGAAGATTCTGCTGCTGGCTGCATCTCTGCACCATGGTTGATGCTGAGAACATGCCCTTGAAGGTACCATGTGTCACATGAATTTTCAGAGTGGATGTCGTCATGTTTCTTTGTGTGTCTCTCTTCTATACAGCCACAAAGATGATTATGCATGTGCATACCTTCACATCTTTGGGTTTTTATTTTGTTTTGTTTTCAAGGAGGAACTCATTTTAGCCCAGGAATTATCTATATGGTCCCAGAGTCGCCTCAATCTCACATCTGAAATTGGCTGTTCTCAAGTTTTATATCTATGTCTAACAATGTTAAGGATCTCCTAAAATGTGTTAGGGACACAGTAATGAAATATCTAATAGATTTTGATACAAAACATAACTGAATACATTACTGAGTTTCTGTTGTACATGACAAAATTTTGATATCAGTCCAGCTGTGTATCTATATTATAAGCTCTGGGTCCAAACTCAGTTTTAACCCTATGAACAAAATGTATATACGTTTGAATTTTTGTTTCTCACAAGCACCTCATTCTCTATCGTCAGGAAAAGCAGATTTCACGATGAAAACAGACATGTGGGGAATACCCAGAATCTTGACTGTTCTAAATTGATATGTGCTGTTAGTTTTCAGGGAAATACCACACACTTTACCTGGCAGCTAGAAAGGAAAAGACCATAGAAGAGAATGGGATGCTAAGGATATATGTACATGATGTCATATTTTATGATGCTTATGAGAGGATGTTCACCACTTTTTATCTGAGGTAAACAAGACTTTTCTTAAGTTGAAGAAACAAAGGTGTGAAATTTGACCTTTCAAGTAGTGTCAAATTGACAGTGAATCAAATACATCTCCTTTCTTGTACTTAAACTTCACACACTGACATATACAATGATAAGCAAAAGGAAAACAAAGTGAGATCAGAAACAATTTGTTTTTGCAAAGAGTGAGGGAGTGAGAATTCAGAGATAGAGGGAGAATGGGCAATCTATGGTCGTCCAGCCTCTTGAACGAACTCTAGATGTTTTCTCTCCCGGGTGTAAGTGTCACATTGCACACTTTGCATCACTTTTGTGTCTAGCTATTCATGGGTCCTGGAGATTTGAACAAGCATTCTTATACTTTGCAGGCAAGTGCCTTAATGGCTAAGGCATTTCTCCAGCCAGAAGACAATATTTTGTAAACAAAGTTTTTATTCCTATTAGGGATTAAGATATCTACTTACTTTTACTCCAGTTTGATGTTGAACAGGAGATTTATGAAGATAGAATTTAAATACAAATCAACAATGATCACAAAGTATTCTCAATAAAATATTTGGGGGACTGGAGAGATGGTTGAGCCTTTAAGGCACTTACTTGTGAAGGCCACAAACCCATCTTCAACTCTCCAGATCCCACATAAACCAGATGCACAAATGTTACCCAAGAGCAAGGTCGCACATGCCCACTCGTGGATGGCAGTGGTTGAGGCACTGGTGTACCAATTTTCCTTCTCTCTCTTTGTCTCACTCCCTGTAAATAAATATTTTTTTAAAAATATTTTTAAACGTTTTGATGCACAGTATGGCAATATATGAAAAAATGAGATTGTTCTGGACAATAAAAATGAAAAATTATATCACTCATTCCTATGAGCTCTTGGGAACTCAGAGAAAACTAATAGAACATCAGAGAAAACAATTCTTAATTTTATTATACAATGTGCTAATACGAAAATATGTAGGGTTATCAATGTCAGTCCTCTTTCTGTGCATATTTTAAGAGTTTCCCTGAAGTTCAATTTCTGTTCCCATTGAAACAGTATAATGCAAACCCATGTGGAAAAAGAAGGATCATATTGAGAAAAACGTGAGGCTAGTAAACCAATGAAATTATAGCAGTGAGTATACTAAAGAAATCGAGGTCCAGTATTCTCATTTGAGGTGTGTTGTCCTTCCAAAATGTACCTGCATCTGTATACACAGGTATAAAAAGAGTTTTTGATGGTCTCATTTATGAGGTGGGAAGTCCAGGCTGTCATTGGGTACAGATGTCTATCTCAGGCACATGCATTCCAGGGACGACTCAGCATGTCTGACCATCAAAATCAAACACACAAGGGAGGGATATTACTGAATTCTGGGAATATACTACATTCAAGGTTCTACTGTGTCAACGCATCTGCTCAGTGAGCTCTATAAAATAGAAACATGTGTGAATAATGAAGCTAGATAAGATGGATGGTAATGGAAATGTGTTTTCCTTTTAGCATTACCAAAAATGTGTGATCTAATGACAATTTCATATTGGATTTTACTAATTTTCATACAGAAAGAATGGGGAATGTCAGAAGTACAGGACTGAGGCAACAAAATTCAAACATGTATATCATCCTTTTTTTCTGTGAGTATCTGATGTTCTAGGATAGGGACATGAATGTAACTCTACAGTGCATTCAAGTGCACCATCATGGTATTGAAGGTGCTATATCTCCGAGCATGTTACTGACAGAAGCAACTTACAAGTTGAGACAGTTAACTTGTCTTTTTCTTTCAGATAAATTATTCAGAATTCAGGAACCAGCAATTGTTCCTGATAACAAACTCACTGGCTATTGGCTCTTTAAGGACACAAACCTTACCTACCCAAAAGTATGATACCTTTTCACTGGCAGTTATGAAGACAGAGGTGGGTACCCCAATCATGTGTGACTGTGCCCATCACCTAAGCACCTCATCTCACATCCTGACTGTCACCAGGAATGTGCTGCATGTTGTCAGGCATGAGGGGTGTCACACATTCCAAACATTACAATAGCCTCAGCTCTCTGTTTAACAAGAATGGATCCATGAATTGTATGGCAGTTTCTGCTAACTGTTACCAGTGTAACTGAAAAGGCTCTAAATTTTTTTTCTATGAAAAGTGCATTTGTATTTTATTTATTTTATTTTTTTATTTTTATTTATTTAGTAGAAAGAGAGGGACAGAGAATGGGCACAACAGGGCCTCTAGCCACTGCAAAGGAACTCCAGGTGCATGGACCACATGCGCATCTGTCTTACATGGGATCATGAGAATTGAACCTGGGTCCTTAGGCTTTGCAGACAAGCACCTTAACTGCTAAGCCATCTCTCCAGTCCAGAAGTATATTCTTCTTTTTTTTTAAATTTAATTTATTAGTTTTCTTTTCAGCAAATACAGGCAGTTTGGTACCATTATTTAGGCTCATCTGTGATCTACCCCCTCCCATTGGACCCTCCTTGTTGATGTAAATGGGTCGTGCATTGTGGAGTTAGCCCCCAGTTATTGGTATGATAAATGTCTCTGCAAATCATGACCCAACATGTGACTCTGACATTCTTTACACCCCATCTTCAGCAGAATTTCCCTGAGCCATGTTGGGTTCATTTTTGGTCTGCTTCAGTGCTGGGGTGTTGGGGGCCTCTGAGGCTCTGGCTCTCTGCTTTGGTAGGAGTTGATTTTTCTCTGCGTTGATGTCCTTCCCCTTTGTGCTGGTATCTGGTTCACAGGAAAACATCACCCTTGCTTGTTTCGCCAGTTTTCCTTAGTTTCAGGCAGGCCCCTTTTGAGGTATGATGGGGCAGCTCTCTCCATAGGATCTGCATCTATCTGAAAAAGAGAAGCAGATTTATTTGGCTATTGCTGATCATGTTTGCTGTTGTTGGTTTTTCTCTCTGTTGTGGATGTATGCTGAAGTGGACCAGTTTCTTCCAGCACACAAGGTTCCACAGATTCTGTAAGCCTTCATAAACACTTTCCCAGCATAAGCTGCTTCTGGTCAGATGTTTGCCTCAGCAGGGGCAGGAATTGCAAAAATTCCTTCGTTCCTTCTTTGCTTCCTTCTTTCCATTCTTCCCTCTTCCTCTCTCCTTTTCCATGTCTTCCTTCTTCCTCCCTCTTCCTCCTATGCATCCATTGTGGCCTTCCCTTACATACTCTATCCCTTTCTTTGATTCTTCCTCCCATCCCATGTGTTATAGAAGTGAACTGATGTTCAAGCACAGATAAGAGTGTAAACTGGTATGTGAACAATATTAGTGGCCAGAGGCTAATGGAAACTTTTACATAAAGTATACCATGAACAGCAGTGTTCACCTGAATTTTTATTTGCTTAACATAATGTATTTAAGACAAAGTTTCATGCTTCTGAAGTATGGGTACTTCCGAAAGTTTATTTTAAAAGTTTCATGAGTTTTCGTAAAACCCAATGCAAATCTACATTAAATTAAAGCATACGAATAAATCACTCAGTGTTTCCTTTAGTGTAATATGTGCAAAAACATTTAAAATATATTATCTACTCAGATTATACTATAGGAGGGTGTGTTACGAATTTCATTATTTCGAATGGGAAATAAGTTGTACACACCAATGAATGCTAAGTGGTATCATTTCTTTGAACACACACACACACACACACACAGAGAGAGAGAGAGAGAGAAAGAGAGAGAGAGAGAGAGAGAGAGAGAGACATACAGGACAAATTTTGTCTTCTGTTAAATTATTACATTGAAAACCTAATTCCTAATACTTTAAGATGTGACTAGTTATGGAGTTTTTTAAAAAGATAGGTGAGTAAAAAATGCAGTTATTAGGGTATGCAAGGAATCTAACATTACTGGTACTTTTTGGAGAACAGGAACTTGGGGAGCAGTTAAGTACAGAGTGAGAACACCATAGAAACATGGGTGCCCCATCTCCAACTACGGACAGTGCCCTCAGAGGAAGTCTCTGGGACTCCCAGAACCGAATGCTATAGGAAAGCAAATTTCTGCTATGTACACCATCCAGGCTGTAGTAGTTTTATGCATGAGCTCTAGCAAACTAGTACACAGCCTGATTTGTGTGCACCTCTATGAAGTAGGGGATGCATGACCAGCTGGTTCTCCCCAAAGGTTTCTTAGTGTGCATTTGGCTTATTGAGTTCTACATGCCTTCACTTGACATCTGATAACTTGGACTCATGTCGAACTCAAAGGTAGTATGCGTACCTCAGGCATGACAACCACGGACACAGGTAGTGGCCCTCTGTCATGTTCAAGCACTTTGAAAGAACTGCCATTGCACTTCCTGGGGCGGGGGGAGAGTGCCATGTGAGCAAGTTACATCATTTCTGTTAGTTCTTGGATGCTGTTCTTAGGGTTTTCATGGAGACAGACAACTGAAATGGCTCAAATAAATACTTATGGCAATTCACCCAAACTAATGAAGTTTGCTCTCCCTCCTTTTCTTGGATTCACAACAATCATAGCAAGAAGTAGCCTATGCCAAAGAAAGGCTCAATTAAAAGGAGATTTTATCACTACCATTTACTGAGGAATTGACTTGTGATATTTTAATTCTAAATTGAAGTTATGTCCCCACTTAGCCCCTAACAATATATTTATGCCAGGAGTGGTTTCAACCTTTTTATAACTATGTGAACATGGTACTATTCAAATATATGATATGTTTTAGATACAGAAAAAAAGTGGGGAAAAGAATGTTTATGCCATATTAGGGGTCAAAGTAAGAAATAATTCCCCTGAATTTGTTTGAATTGAATATCACACAAATTAGTCATAATGTGAAGAAATCTTTCAGTGACTTCTGACTTTGATAAAGGCCTAAGGCAGTATAGGAAATATCATCCTTAAACAGAACCTTAAACGTATGGAGACAAGTAGGAAGAAGTATCTCACTGTGGACAAGCCCTTGATGAGAACCATGTTTCTCTCTCTCCCTTTCCTTTCTGGTCAACATGAGGTGAGAACCTGTGCTCACCACACAGCCTCCACCATGATATTGCCACATATTGAAAGCTATCAGCTCAAGCAAGTATGGAAGACAACCTTTGCACGTTTTTATTTATTTATTTGCAGTAAGAGAAAGATAGAAAAGAGAGACAGAGACTGTGTGCCCCAGGTCTCCAGCTGCTGCAGGCAAATTCCAGATGCCCCCTTTTTGTATAAGACTTTATGTAGGTACATGGGAATTGAACTCAAGTCTTTATGCTTTGCAGGCAAGCACCTTAATCACTGAGTCATCTCTCCAGCTTGACTATAACCTTGGAGTGTATAATCCTTCTTTCTTACACGAGCATGCACACACATACATACATGCAAGCCAAAGGAATTATAGCTACCCTTTAACAAAGACATCATGTGGTACAGGGGACTTGGTGCAGGTGAGAGTTTCAAATAATGCAGAGAATTATATCAATGGTGTGCAGTGGCTTCTGCAGCGGAAAGTCAAAATACAATGTCTGTTTTGAACTCTACAAATCTACAGCCAACCATTGAAATCAAAGGAGCTGTAAATAATGTGTAATCATGAAATGTGGAGAAAACCAGGCGTGCATTGTGGCTCCCAATACCAGAACTTGGCAGGCACATGTAGGAGGATTGCACTGAGTTCCAGGCCACAGTAAGACTACAGGTCAGCTGATGTGTAGAAGAATGAAACATGATGGAGTTTGAGTGAAGATAAGCACATCATTTACCATTTCATTGTTGGGACCACATACCTGATAACTGGTTTAAGGGAGTAATTTCATCCCACAGTCCACCACCGTGGGAAAGCCCTGATGATGGGAGCTTTGATCAGCTGTCCACAGTGAGGAAGGAAGACAATGCATGCTGCTGGGAACTATACTAGCTTGGTTAAGTTTTCCCAGATAACTGGGTCCCTACTTGCAGAGCTTTGGAAAGGTGAAAGTAGTCATGTAACCCAGGAAGAATGCCAGACAATTTGGTGGACCATTTATTCTTTTTTATTTTAAATTGAGAACTTCAGTACATGAGCATACTGCATATTGGTCATATTCCCATTGAGCTATACTCGTGTACCCTGCCCCTCGCCACACATACCCATTCCTCTTAGGTCCCTTCCCAGTGGAGTATCAGTGTTCACTGCAGGGTCATGAATACATCAGTCACCCTCAGAGTGTACCTTGTCCAACTTGACCTCTCAATGTTTTGGGACTGCAGTCCATGTTGTCTTCAGCAATAGGGATTTACCATTTGGTTCTAGAGAATAATCACATGATCTGGAGTGGATTGCAGTGTTTTGGAGGACTCATGGGCCCTCCTGATCAAAAGCTCACTGTATGGGCTAACCCAGTTTTGGTACTGGGACTTACTAGCTATGGCCTATGGTTGTAGGTTAAAACTTTCTCCACCCCTGCTGAGTACTGCCCTCCAGACCCCCCCACACACCTCTCTCTCTCTCAGATTTATGTCTTTTAAGTGTTTAACAAAGTAGTTTTCTATAGTACTGATTCATGCCATCTTTAGTTTTGGGAATCTCCACCCTCCTCTCCCTCTCTTAGCCTATCTCCCTTATTTTGCTCCTCAGCTTACCCCACAATTCTGCCGCCTCTTCTAATCCATCTCCATTTTTCCTCTACCCAGGTGTCAGTCTAGCTTATTAACCATTATACTCATGCAATTACAACTCATTTTTTAGTTGGGAGATTATTGATAATTGTTAGGATCTCCATGCTTGTTATAGGTCTATTTAATTGATTCATCTCATCTTGATTTAATTTAGGTAGGTCATATAAATCAAGGAAATCATCCATTTCTTTCAGATTTTCATACTTTGTGAAGTATATGCTTTTATAGTATATCCCTATGATTTTTTGAATTTCTATGAAATCTGTTGTGATGTTACCTTTTTCATCTCTAATTTTATTAATTTGTGTCTCTTCTCTCTTTCTTTTGGTGAGAATTGCTAAGGGTTTATCAATCTTGTTTATCCTTTCAAAGAATCAACTCTTTGTTTCATTAATTTTTTGAATCGTTTTTGTTTCTATTTCATTAATTTCTGCCCTAATCTTTATTATTTCTTCCTGTCTACTGATTTTTGGCTTGCCTTGTTCTTCTTTTTCCAAGGCTTTAAGTTGAAGCATTAGTTCGTTTACTTGCGACCTGTTTAATTTCTTAATATAGGCACTTAAAGCTATAAATTTACCTCTTAGGACTGCCTTCATTGTGTCCCAGAGATTTTGGTATGTTGTGTTCTCATTATCATTTGGCTGTATAAATTTTTTGATTTCCTTTTTGATTTCTTCATTGGCCCATTCATCATTTAGTAGGGTATTGTTTAGTCTCTATGATTTTGTGTATGCTCTATATCCTTTCTTGCTAGGATTTGTAGTTTAATTCCATTGTGGTCAGATAGAATGCAAGGAATTATTTCAATTTTCCTGAATTTGTCAAGATTTGCTTTGTGTCCTAATATATGGTCTATTTTAGAGAATGTTCCATGTGCTGCTGAAAAGAATGTATATTCTGCAGCCTTTTGATGAAATGTCCTGTATATATTGTTAGTTCCAGTCTTTCTATGACCTCTTTTAGTCCAGATGCCTCTATGTTTATTTTTTCCCAGGATGACCTGTCAATTGATGAGAGTGGGGTGTTGAAGTCACCCACCACCACAGTGTTTGGTGTTATCTGTGACCTTAGTTCTAAGAGTGTTTGTTTGATAAATTTGGGAGCCCCCATGTTAGGTGCATATATGTTTAGGATTGTAATGTCCTCCTGTTGGAGTGTGCCCTTAATGAATATAAAGTGGCCTTCCTTATCTTTCTTGATTAATTTTGGACTGAAGTCTACCTTGTCAGATATTAGGATAGCAACCCCTGCTTGTTTTATAATCCCATTTCCTTGAAACACCATTTTCCAACCTTTCACCCTAAGATAATGCCCATCCTTTGTAGAAATGTGAGTTTCTTGGAGACAACAAATTGTAGGATCCTGCTTTTTAACCCAGTCTGTAATCTTTTTTTTTTTTTTTTTTTTTAAATTTATTTATTTGAGAGCGACAGACACAGAGAGAAAGACAGAGGGAGAGAGAGAGAATGGGCGCACCAGGGCTTCCAGCCTCTGCAAACGAACTCCAGACGCGTGCGCCCCCTTGTGCATCTGGCTAACGTGGGACCTGGGGAACCGAGCCTCGAACTGGGGTCCTTAGGCTTCACAGGCAAGCACTTAACCGCTAAGTCATCTCTCCAGCCCCAGTCTGTAATCTTGATGGGCTTACCTTTGTAGGTAACTTGATTTTTCTCTCTACCTGCTTTCAATATTTTTTCTTTGGTTTGTGTGTTTGGTAGTTTGATTATAATATGGCAAGGAGAGGTTCTTTCCTGGTTTTGTCTGGCTGGGGTGCTAAAGGCTTCCTGTATCTGCATTGGCACCGGTTTCCCTATTTGGGGGAAGTTTTCTTCTATGATTTTGTTGAAGGCACCTACTATGCCTTTGGAGTGGAATTCTTCTACTTCTACTATGCCCTGAATTCTTATATTTGATCTTTTTGTAGCGTCCTGAATATCTTGAAATTCCCACTCATACTTTTCTATAAGTTTGTCTTTCTCTTTGTTATTATTCTCTTTGTATTAGATCTGCCACCTGGTGTTCTAGCTTAGATATTCTGTCCTCTCCTTCATCCATTCTACTGGTGAGATTCTTTACAGTTTTTTTTTATTGCATTAACTGTGTTCTTCATTGCTAGTAATTCTGACTGGTTTTTCTTTATTATTTCTATTTCCTTATTTATGTCTTGTATTGCCTTCTTTATTTCATTAAATTGATGTCCTGCATCTTCTTTGATTCCTTGATGTCCTCTCTGAGTTCGTCTTTGACTCCTTTGATTTGTTCTTTGACTTCTTTGAACATATTTACAATCATTCTTTTGAAATATTTCTCAGGAATTTCCTCTAACTTGTTCTCACTGGAGGTCATTTCTGATGCATTAATACTTTTAGGTGGATTTATATCGTCTTGGTTTATAGTGTTTCTTGTGTTGTATATATTTTTGCATCTTGGATTAAGTTAATGCTTGTATTTTCTAGATCTCTAGGTATTCTTATCTATATCAATTGATCTGATGTTATATATCTTCAGGGTAGGAGCTTAAGTTGTGTGGTGTGGCTCTTAACACTCAGAGTATCTACAGAGGTGTTCCTAGGGATTGAGTTTGCCTGCTATGGGAGTATTCAAGAAGGCTGAGGGGAATAAAGTATAGGTAGATCCTAAAATTTAACTAAACACTGTACACATTCAATCCAAAACAGCACCGAGGATGTATCAGTAGTTATTATAACAACCAGATACTCTATCAACAAAGAGGTTAAGATTTCTGGTCTGTTGAGGGATCCAAAAGTCCGCTTGTGAACAAGTGAGACCCTTCCCTGTTGCAATCCCAGTTACTTTTTGGAAGATTTTGGTCTCAGTCAAGTAGCTGGCTGGGTCGTTGGACCACTGTTCTGACTTCTGGAGCTGGGCACTGGCTTTTCCTGTGGGGCAAACTGAGCCTGGCAACTGTAGCCCTGCAGATTGGCACCATTGGTGCTGGAAAGCTACTGTTGCTGCTGAAGCTGCTGCTGCTGGATCCTTCGCCGCTGCTGCTGCTGCTGTAGATGCCACTGCTGGAACCGCTGCTGCTGCCTCTGAAGGTGCCCCTCTAGGTATACAAAGTTGTCTAAAAGCCACTGTGATGAAGGTACGGATATTTGAGTTGTTCAGTAAACATCTTGGAATTCCACCCCATACTAAGGAAACCTTTGAGGGTGAGCATTCCTGGTTGAGGAGCTCCCACTCGTGATAAGAATTGTGATTGCACCGGTACTTTTAGGAATGAAACTCAACATCAAGGCAAAGATCCGAGGGCAGGGGAATCAGGATTCAGAAGTGAAGCATTGCCCAGATGTCACATAGAAACTATGTAGCAAGCTGCTCAGCAGTTAAAGGCACATGGTTGCAAAGTCTTCCAGCCTGGACTCATCCTCCCAGTGCCCACATAAATCCAGATGCACAAGTTGGCATACATCTGGAGTTCCTTTGCTGTGGCACAAGCCCTGGAGTGCCAGTCCTCACTCTCTGGCTGTCTGTCTGCCTCTTGCTATTTGCCAAAAGAAATGAATCAATCAATGAATAAATCTTGAAAATTATTTATTTGACAGAGAGGGGAAGAGGGTAGGGTATATCAAAAATTAAGATGTCTTGAAAAATACATATGAAAACCTACTGTTTTTGAATAATGGCACATCTAGAAGCCATAGGTTGCTTCTAGGAAATTTTCAGTGCCAGGGATGGGATACCTTCCAGTGAGTTGTTGGTCAGGGAGGTCCCTGTGCCATCCGGAACATTACAGGCTACTGCCAAGGCCCTTGGTTTCCCTTGAGAAAGAGATGGTAAGATCCTAATGCTGAAGACTTCACATTCCTGAGCGGCACATTCACTGAAAAGTCAAGCTGGTGCTGAGCAGTAAACCTTCTCCTTATAGACCAGCCATCTGAAAGCTTGAAAAAGCTGAATTGCATGTAGCCATATGGGAGACAGAAGCCATCAGCAGTGAAAACAATGGACACTGGAAACCTCGTTTGGCCTGACATGCCAAATGAAACAAGTGCAATAGTGTCATGTCTTCTCTGGGAGAAACCAACTGTTATCTAACTGGACTGAAGGTCCACTCTATGGTAGGGAATATATGCCTGGTACTGAAAACCTAGTGAAAACCTATGGCAGGGTCATGATCCTTAGGAGTATAAAGCCTGCACTTGTCTAGATAAATGTACATATTATTCTCATCAAACTTCCCTTCCTGAAAGCATTTCACTTAATGTCCCTATCCATGTATTAATGCTACTCTCACTTCTGATTAGAGAATCTTCTCTTTCCAGATCGTGATGACCACTGGGACAACAAAAAAGGCTCAGAGTGCTAAGAAGAGGGACAGAGGAGCATCCAGCACTGAAACATCTCTATCACACCTTCCAAGACTCAGAATCCTTTCCAAAAGAGGTGGGAGAAGGAATGTAAGAGTCCAAGAAAGAGTACCACTCCTTAAAATGCAACTGTCCATATGGAAATTGGCCTCAATATCCATGACCTCCCAGTGCTAGCAAAACCTTCCCAAGACCCTCATAAGAGGAGAAAAAGATGATGACATCAAGATAAAAGAGAAACTTACAGAGAGGGGGAGGTGATATGATTAAGAGCAGAGTTTTAAAGAGGCAAATGTGGGAGGAGAAGGAAATATCATGGTTTATTGTCTGTAAGTATAGAAGTTGTCAATAAATAAACACCTATAAAAATATGCTAACAGTTATGCAGACCATAGTGGTTTGATTTAGGTGTCCCCCATAAACTTAGGTGTTCTAAATGTTAGGTTCGCAGCTGGTGGACATTTGGGAAATACCTTCTGGAGTCAGTGTATAATTGGGGGCAGGCTTATGGGTGTTACAGCCAGTGTCCCATGCCAGTGTTTGGCACAATCTCCTGTTTCTGTTTTCTACCATATGTTGGTCAAGGAGTGAAATCCACCTTCTGCTCATGCTGTCTTTTTTATCCCTACCATCACAGAGCTTAACCCTCAAGGCTGTAAACCAATATGAACCTTTTTTTCTCCCCACAAGATGCTCTTGGTTGGGTGATTTCTACCAGTAATTCAAACATGACTGCAACAGAGGCATACTCCTTTACTGTTAATAACAAATTTTAAAGAAACCAACTTGTTAGAGATTTAAGTCCTACTATTATAGGCACATAGATTCTGTCTTTGCTTAAAGTATTTACCTCTGATTTGGGCCACTTAAGGCCTTGTATGACATATATGTACATGGAAACTGTAAGGCACATAAACAGCATGAAATTCTGGCATTTTGTCTCCTTTGCTTGGATTGCCTGATCACATCTGTGTATAAGTACACTGGAGCACAACAGTAAGCTGCTATTAAATATGTACTTGCATTGGATTGCAAGGAAAGCAATCCACTTAGGACAGATCATTCCCCATGTAAGGGTAAGGACATACCCCAGCGTAGAAACAATCATGTCCTGATAGTGAATTTATTTTCCTGAGTAATAGAGATCCCTTTTTCCTATTATTGAAATGTTCCATACTTATAGACAATAAATAATGCTGATTCCCTCTTCCTGTCACTTTCCTCTTAAAAATTCCACACTCTATCATATCCCCTCCCCTTCTCAATGAGTCTCTCTTTTATTTTGATGTCATAATTTTTCCTCCTATTATGATGGTCTAGTGTAAGTAGTAGCAGACATTGTGTAAGTAGTAGCAGGCCATTTTGTGTCTGGAAGAGTTCACTGTCAACAGAGACTTCTTTAAGTCACTGGTAGAGCCAGAATTGAGGGAGTTATAACTGCACCACATCTACACTGAGACTATTTATTCAATTACAGATACTTTTTGCATCTATTTAAAGATAAACAAGTAGGGATGGAAGGATAGCTTAGTGCTGAAGGCCTGTAAAGCCAAAGGATGCAGGTTTGATTTCCCAGGACCCACATTAGCAAGGTGCACAAGGGGGAGCACACATCCGGATTTCATCTGCAGTGGCTGGACGCCATGGTTCACCCATTCTCTATCTCCCTCTCTCTCTGTCTCTGTCCCTCTCTCTCTCCCTCTTTCTCTGTCAAATAAATAAAAATAAATTTTAATTAAAATAAAAAACAAAGAAGTAGATGGGCTAAAGTAATGCTTTCCTGTTTGAAGGTGAGGTACTTCTGTGAAAGCTTAGTGGTCTGAACCTAATTCTCCCATAAACATGTAAAGACAGAAAAACAAGGTGGTCCATGCATTTAGAAGACTTTTGCAGGAGAAAGTAGACCTGGCACATCTCTCTGTCTCTCTCTCTATTTTTCTCTTCCTCTTCGCTAATAAATAATAAAGTATTTTGAATTTTTATTTGCATATTAGCATGCAAAGAAAAGGTAGCATTTGCCTTTATTGAGAGATAGACGTTGTAAACTTGTATAATCAAAGGTAGAAACTGCTCTTGTTTGCAAATATCCTTTAATATACTATGACCATCAATTGTTGGAATGGAACACCTTGGGAAGTAGGCTTACTATACTTATCTACCAGTGAAGAAAATTGAACGCCTTAAGGCATGGCTTAACAAGACACTGACCACCAAGTGCAAGAATTTCCCACACTGAGAAATAGTCTCTATAAACTTTGCTCATGATGTGTAGTAATGGCCCTAATTGTAAGTATGCCTTAGCAGACTTTGATCTGAAAATAGATAATGTAACATCACTGAAAAACAGCCTTCATAGTCTCTGAAAACTAAGAACAGGAATTGCCTTAAATGAGAAACATCTTTGTTACTACAAGCAAGTTTAGGAATTCCTTATTAAGGAGCAATTTAAATGTATGGTGCCAAGCAAGGGCAGGAATGGCCATCATTGAAAAATGACCTTCATACACACTGGACAGTAATTATAAAAATTTCACTCATTCAGAAATAGCCTTGATATACTCTAACAAGCAAGTGTAGGAACTGACCTCATTGTGAAGTAGACTTAGTAGTCTCTGTATGTCCACTAAATGAATTGTTCTCATTGAGAAGCAGCCTTAGTACACTCTCACCAGTCAGGGTATACATTGTGTTTGTTTCAAAATACTTTTCGCATGTTCTAACTAGCAAATGCATTCTAATCAACAAGTACCAGACTTTAGGTCATTAGAAAATATTCATATTAGAAACTTTCTTGGAAGTGTATACTTTACATTTTCTGAAATATAGACTTCATCATCTCTTATTAATAAGTGTTGTAATTGCTCTCATTGAAAACTAGCTTTCATGGGCCCTACCAACAATGGTAAGCATTAGCCTCACTCAGAAATGCCTTTAGAAGACTTAATAGCTAATGTGTTGTGACTTCTGTTTTAGACAGGCTCATGTACGCAACAGACTAACCATTTATGGACGTTTCTTGTAGTTACACTGTGCAGTTTAAGCCCAGCGTGGTGGTGTACACCTTTAATTCTAGGACTTGGTAGGTTGAGGAAGATCTCTTTGCGTTAGATGGCACTCTGGAACTACAGAGTGAGTTCCGGATCAGCCTGGCCTACAGTGAGATTTTACTTTGAGAAAAGAAAATAGTGCAATGAAAAAAATTCTTATCTTCACAGTAGAGGGATTGCATAGTGGTTAAGGTGCTTGATTTTCAGCCTAAGGACTCAGGTTTGTCTAATCAGGAGCCAAATAAGCCAGATGTACAAAGTTGTGAATGCACCTTGATTTTCTTTGCAGGGCTGGAGGCCCTGACACTCCAATAGCTTCTCTATATGTCTCTTCGTGTTCTCAAATGAATATATGAATAAATAAATAAATAAAATGGAGTCCAGTTTATGCAGCAGAACAAAGGACAATGAAATCTCACCAATGCTGGTCTTATACATATGGTCCATTGTATTCCAAATGACTGTCTAGCTTTATATTTTGTTACATATATATTAAAGTTCCTTTTTCATTTGTCAAACATGAGTATACATTCCATTAGGGGATATATGGATAGTGGGATTCATAATGTCGGTATCAAATTTATCCATTGCCTATTTATTGTGTACAGTCTTGTATTAGGCATGTAAAAATGTGAAGACAACTAACTATAACAGATGAGAATTTAATTGTTGTAATACTCTCATAAAATTAAATATAGAATTTTATTGTGCAAAACATTAATTGGGGTATGATAGAGGAAAAGAATTTACCATTTGTATGAACAGTATAGAATTTGCAATGTAATGTTATAAATTTCAGGTACATTAGAAGCATTGTACTTGGGTACAGACCTGGTACCTCATCACGTGTTATATAATACAACTCACCATGGCTTTTGTTCCTGCACTTGTAAAATCACATACTGATTGTACTTGTTCACCCATGTGCAATAAGTTGAATTTCCTGCTGACCATAAACTTCTCTTTGAAACAATTCTGCTATAAATGTAAATACTATCCAAACATGAGTCCACACTGTTTGCCTATCAGGATGGAATGAGAAAATGTCAATTTTCAGGATGACCGACGAGTTCCTCACACATGATTTAAACAGATCAATGTTGTAAAGTGTAAATTGTGTGTTGTTTTTTAATTGGAGGAAAGTGTGTTGTGGAGATTTAGTGCTTGGCAGAGAGTAACTCTTCTGCCCTTAGCCGTATTCATTCCCAAATTAGTATTTGGTAACAACCTATTTATGACAGAATGAAGAAATTGGTGATAACAATTTAAACAGAGACAATGCAATGCTACTTAGCCATTAAAGCATAAGACTAGCTGGTGAAAACTGATGAAGACACATAATGCTCTGCCTAGTTTCTGAGTCAGAATAAAATTGGTATCATAAAGACATTCAGTTGTATAAATTTTTCTCCACCATTATTTGGGAGTAGAATCACAGTGCAGAAGCTCCTGGAAATAGAACTGCCCCTCTACCTGGGGATCTTTATGAAGGGGGTTTTCAACTTCACCATGTGATAGTCTTCCATTAGACCTCAGAGGTGGGGAATCTGCATTGTGATGATGATGCCTGGGGAACTATGGAGGACCCTGGAATCTAGGTTGGTGTTATGCAGTGATAAGAGTCATAGTCTTTTGTTATATTGGGGGACCTGGGTGATAGCAGGTTGGGTCAGTTACAATACCTAGAAGGATTCTTGATAGCTCCTTGGGACCCACTACTGCCATGTATACAGAGCCTCCTGCCCCAGGATTTGCCTAGATTTTATTCTGATCCCCCTACCACGTCCACATATGAACTTTGATTCCTCGGTTTTACTACTGTTCCCCCAGTAACCTATATCACACAGCACCAGCATCCAATAAAGAGTCCAGTGACTTTCTGCTACCAGATCTCTCATAAGGCTAATATCTTCCCTTCCCATGGAGCAACCATCCTGCATGGGTCCATAGGCTTCAAAGGCAAGGGCCCTAACTGCTGAGCCTTCTCCCAGTCCTGTATTTGTTTTTCTGCCTTAGGCAGCTGCCATGTTCTAACATCACCAACTTGTCCATAGGACAGTCTTGTTGGTGTTAAAGTCTTTACACATTAGTCATTGTGTCTCTGTGGACTTCTTTTCATCATACATCACATTTTTTGCAACACACATTGTGAGTCTGGCTTACATTGTTTTCCTTTGTGACCAGCTGAGTAACCTGTTCAGCCTGGTGATTCTGTCAGTCATTAAGAAAGAAAGTAAAAGCAGAAAGAAGAAAGAAGAGAGAGAGAAACCAAATCGTAACTTATATTTCTTTTAAAATGTTTTATTTATTTGTATGTGCACGTGTGAGTGTGTGTGTGTGTATGTGTGTGTGTGTGTGACAGAGAGAGAGAGAGAGAGAGAATGATAGGAGAAAATGGGTGTGCTAGAGCTTCTAGCCACCCCAAAGAAAATCCACATGTGGAGCTGGACAGATGGCATAGCATTTAAGGCATTTGCCTGCAAAGCCTATGGATTCCAGTTAGACTTTACAGGACTCACATAAGCCAGATGCAGAGGGGGTAGCACACACATGGAGTTCGTTTGCAGTGGTAGGAGGCCCTGACATGACCATTTTCTCCCTCCCTCTTTCTTCCTCTCTCTCCTTATTCCTTTATCTGAAATAAATAAATAAATACTTACATAAATAAATAAATAAATAAGTAAATTACATGTTAAAAAGAAAGAAGATCCATATGATGGACCACCTTATTCATCTGACTGTGCACAGGTTCTGGGAATCAAACTTGGCTTTGCAGGGAAAAGTGTTTATTGCTGAACAATCTTTCCAGCTCATTAATTTATATAAGTAATGTTTGTTAAAAAGGTTAGGTTGTTTGGACCTTCTGCCTTTTTGCCATTAGGTACTGAAATGATGTTTTAAACTGGAATGAAAGGAGTTTGTTTCCTTGAATGTATGTGTGGGACTCTTAATGAGATTGGACAAAGGCATGGTTAATCTGTACATATGCACAGCGGGTTTCGTGGTAGCTCACCATGAGTCTGGGATTTTTCTTTTTTTTTAATTTTTATTTATTTATTTATTTGAGAGCGACAGACACAGAGAGAAAGACAGATAGAGGAAGAGAGAGAGAATGGGCGCGCCAGGGCTTCCAGCCTCTGCAAACGAACTCCAGATGCGTGCGCCCCCTTGTACATCTGGCTACCATGGGCTCTGGGGAATCGAGCCTCAAACCGGGGTCCTTAGGCTTCACAGGCAAGCGCTCGACTGCTGAGCCATCTCTCCAGCCAGGGATTTTTAATTTATTATGAGTCAACACAACTCTACTGTTTTAGAATTTCACTTACAAGTCACTGTTCTAATAAAATGTCTTGGCTGGTCAACTCTATCAGGAAAAACAGAGTACATGTTTACTTTTGGGTGGGGGCTTAAAGTAACAGTCTAAATACAAAGGCTACTTTACCCTAATTCCCATCATTATAGTAAGCATAAGATGCATTATGGGTAAAATATCATTGACCACACTAACACTTCAAGCTATGTGTTGTGGTCCATAATGGTGGGAATTAAATTCAGGAATTTTTGAGAGACATCCGTCCCCTAGGTACATTATGTTCAACCAGCTGCTCAGTTTCTAAGTGTTGGGATCCAACCTGGTGGGAGTTAAAGTTCCTGCTTCCCCAAGGAACATCTTTTCACAAGGAACATCATAACCAATAAGGTTTTCAATTTCTAGATGCGAGGGTCCAGCATGGTGAGGAGGGAAGTTGAGGCTTCTCCAAGGGACATCTATACCCTATGCACATCATGGTCAACAAGGTTCTATCTGTCTAGATGTTGGGGTCCATCATTGTGGGAATTGAGGTTCTGGCTTCTGAAAGGTACATGTTCATGATAGGCAGACATCTATCTGTCAGTGTGTCACCTGTTTTCCTGTCTCACCAGAATAGGCTGTTCTTCTTTTCTCTTTCTTGAAATGAGATAACACTTGTAGGATGAAAACAGTAACAATGTTATCATTGTTAGCTAGAGAGTATATAATAGACCAAGCACAGAACAAGTGAACGTAACAGATGAGGGAAATTTTTCATCTGGAAAATGAAACACTCTCATGTGTGATAGTATATCCTTTCTTCTGCAGAGTATTGTTTTTTTTTTTTTGTTTTTTTTTTTTTCCTCTTTAGGAATTTTCACATTAAAGTAGTCATCACCAAACAGACACATTTAACATGGCACTGGCCAGACTAGGGATTTACCAGTTTTATGATCTACCTCTGGAAGACCCAAACTATGAATGGCTGCCACTCCCAGGGGTAGAACAAGCATAGATATCAGCCTGTCTACTTCCTGTAGACATTTAACCAGAGACCCATAGCAGAAAGGAATTGTCCCTCATGGCAAATGGCTGCATGGGAGAAAGGAATATACAAAGACTCTGGACGTGAACATTCTTTACTGACTGAGTTCTAGCACTCTGAGTAGCTGGCTGGACACTTGAGCTGGAATGAAGGAGCTCACACCCAACAGTCACAAATAATGTCATTATCATCTAGTCTGATTTTCAAAGTACATGGGTTTTCAAGGATCTCTGAACCATCAAGAGATGGCAGTCCTTGTGTTTTATATATTTATTTATATTGATTTTTCAATATAGAATCTTTCTTTAGTTCTGGCTGTCTTTGAATTAGTCTCAGGCTAATCTACTTTTGCCTCTTGAAGTGTTGGCATTGAAGATGTGTGCTACTGTACCTGGCTATTGATTTTTTTTTTTTACAAAAACATCAATTTATATATTTGAAAGAAGTGGAGCAAGGGAGAGAGTGATCTCTCCATGGTTTCAAACCACTGTAAATATACTCCAGATGCAGGCAACACCTTGTGCATACAGCTTTATTTGGATACTGGGAAATGGAACCTGGGCCATTAGGCTTTGCATGACAGTACCTTAACCATTGCACCATGTCTCCAACCCAAATCCTTGTCTTCAAGAGGAACTTAAGATCTTCCCAAGCTGCAAGAGGTTTTATTTCTCTTTGTTCTTATGTGTAATCCCCTCTGTCAGTCCCTCCAGGTAGGAAGGTCGCAAGATCAGATGAAGAGCAAATTTGATGTGGTGTGTCTGGTTCTTTCAGGACTCTCAGATGTCTTTAAAGACTCTGTGAGTGATCCTGTCATCCTAACACACTGAGTCTTCAAACACCCACACATATAAGGGCAGAGAGGATGTGGGGAATCTGATTCCTTGAGAGTGACTTCAATTTTGAAGGGACTAAATTTCCCATGGAGAAGAGATAGCCTGCCTTGCACAAGTGTGCACACCAAGGATCTATATCTGCTGTGTCTGCTTTCCTAATACAATTTTTATCTAACATTTTTTATAATCTTGTTTTCATTTTCCTCATATGTCCTTTGTAACCTTGAACCATTTGCCCTGTATTGTGAGAGAAGCTAGCAGGCCATTCCATCTTTCCACATTAAGATCACCATCCATTCAATATTCTTACTATATTAGAGGCAAAAGTTCCCCAACCATTTAAGTATGGAGATTACAGCCAAAAATATGGAGAGAAAGTTAGGGTAAAGAAGGCATTGGCCACTGAAGGTAGTTCCAAATGAGAGAACCCTTACTTGGGAAAATGAATTGGGAATGGGCTTGCCAAAGGACTATAGAAGGACTATGGAAGCACTGGCTGTAATTTGTATGAGAGAGAGCGAGACAGAGACAGGTATTTACTTTTAATTTGCTCTTTGTTTTAGAAGAATCAGCCTATGATGGAAAGAAAAACCACATGACAATTTAGATAGACGTAGAAAAGGCCTTTGTCAAAATACAACATGACTTCATGATCAAAACGTTGGAGAAATTCGGCATGGTCAGTTTATATCTTGACACAATAAAGGCTATATACAATGCTCCTAAAGCCAAAATAATACTTGATGGAGAGAGACTGGAGGAATTCCCATTGAGATCAGGAACAAGAGACAGGTGTTCACTCTCACCTCTGCTCTTCAATATAATAGTGTAAGTCCTAACTCAAGCAATAAGACAGTAGAAATAATAAAGGGGATACAATTTGGAAAGAAAGAAATAAAATTTGCTCTCTTTGCAGACGACATGATTCTATATGTAAGAGACAAGAGAGACTCCATCCCAAAATTCTTAAATGTGATAAACTGCTTCAGCAAAGTAGCAGGATACAAAATCAATGCACAAAAATCAGTAGCCTATTATATGCAAATAACAAAGATGTAGAGAATGAAATAAGTGACATTGTCCCATTTTCAAGTTCAACAAGAAAATAATAAAATACCTTGGAATAACATTAAACGAGGTAGTGAAAGGTCTATCCAATGTAAACATAACAACACTCAAAAAAGATATTGAGGAGAACTTGAGCAAATGGAAAGACCTCCCATGCTTCTCGATAGGTAGAATTAACCTTGTGAAAATGGCAATCCTACCAAAGTCAATCTACATATTTAGTGCAATTCCCATCAAAATCCCAGCATAATTCTTCACAGAGATATAAAAATTGATCTCAAAATTCATATGGAATAGTAGAAGGCCTTGGATATCCAAGCATATCCTCAGCAAAAGAAACACCTCTGGAGACATCACCATACTTGATCAAAAGCTATATTACAAAGCTATAGAAATAAAAAGAGCATGGTGCTGGCATAAAAATAGGAGTATAGACCAATGATATTGAATTGAGGACCCAGACTTTGGGTCAAGAAACTACAGCCACTTGATATTTGGCAGATTCCCTACCAATATTGGCTGGAAAATGAGAGCATCTTCAATAAGTGGTGCTGGAGAAACTGGATAGACATATACAGAAAATTGAAAGTTGATCCACACACCTTGCCATGTACCACATAAAGCCCATATGGATCAACAACCTAGTATAACACCAGAAAAGTGGCTACTATGGGAAGAAAAGTTAGGAAGAACACGCCATGATTTAGGAATGGGAAGAGACTTCCTGAAAAAGAAAACAAAGTAACACAGGTTCTTAACACTCACTCGACCAATGGGATCACATGATGCTGAAGAGTTTCCTCACCAACGAACACAGAGTAAGCAGAGGCAATATGTTACCCACAGAATGGGAGAAAATAGTTGATGATTATACAACTGACAGGCCTATTCTCTAGAATCTACAAAGAACTCAAAAATCTAAACAATAAAAAGTCAAACAACCCACTCACAAAATGGGGCAAAGACCTGGGCAGGCAGTTCATAGAAGAAGAAATACAAATGGCAAACACCCCTAAGGCAATGTTCATCATAGCTAATCATCAGGGAAATGTTAAATAAAACTACTATGAGATTCCACCTTACCACAGTAATGATAGCAAACATCAAAAAAAAAAAAAAGTCAAATGCAAATAAATGCTGGCAAGGATGTGGAAAAATAGGAACCCTCATCTGTTGTTGGTGGGAATGTAAGATGGTACAAATACTTTGGAAATCAATATGGAGACTCCTGAAAACTGACTATAGAGTTACAAACAGACCCAGTTATTCCCTTACTGGGCTTGTACCCTAAAAGCTCCATGCCTCAGCTCACAGCAATATGCTCAACCATGTTTATACCGGCTCAATTCATAATAGCCAAAAGCTGGAATCAACCCAGATGTCCATCACTAGATGAATGAATAACTAAGTTATGGCTTACCTAGAGTATTTAATTCTACACAGCATTAAGGAAAAATGACATAATGAAATTTGAAGAAAAATGCTTAAGACTGGAAGAGCTTATTCTCAGTGAACTCACCCAATCACGCGAAAGCTACTCACCGCATGGTCTCACTCATCTTCACATCTAATCTGAATCTACCCAAGTCACCGACATACCTACCCAGCATCTCGAGGACTGGAAAATAGGGAATGTGGGGAGGGAGGGTAGTGTAAGCAGTGGTGGGAGTACACAAAACTGGAACCAAAAGGCAATGGTATCATAAAACTCCACATCCCTCAAGACAGACCAAATGGCTGAACCTCCACCAGGGCCTTAGAAGAAACACTGTATTCACAAGGTCCTGGAAAGGGTACGACAAAAACTGTTCATTATCTCCTCCAGTTTCTGCTTATTTCTCTCTCTCCCTCTTCTTTCACATAGCTCTAGCTCGTTTACATCACTTATCCTGTTCTTTCTTCTCTTCTTGGGCCCTAACCTGTAACTCCTGGTTCCAGCAGGTTGATATTATCCACAAAGAGCTTTTGATCACAGAGACCTACAAGGTTTCCCAAAAGAAAACAGATTTTTTTACAGAGCTCTTGTTGACCCACCATAGGTTAGTGATAACAGCTTACTGCTGAAGACACCACACAGTGTTGACACATATCATGGAGCGACACGGAGGGAAGCTGGAATAAAGTCAGTCCCCAAACAGAGCGTCCAGTGCTGGAAGGTACTACATGAGTGACTGGGGGAAAATGAGAAATATCTGTCCAAGCAATGCATGCTCTAAACTAGTTAGCTGCCAGCAACCTGATGTGATGCCCAACAAGTGCAATAGTAGCTCATAGCCATGGTGGGAAACCAACTGCTTTCTATTTGGCTAATTGATCTGCTCAGTGGTATGGAACCCGTAGCTGGTGCTGGGAAACAGGTCAGAACCATATCCAAAAAATGAGCCTGCTCTCTCCTAAACTCTCTCTGAAAAACAATGGTTATTACCTTTACTTGGTGCTAACTTTACTGTCTGTTGGAGAACCTGCTTCTGTTTTTCAGATAGACACAGGTCCTAAGGAAAGAACCACCCCATCATACTTCAAAAAGGCCCTGGCTGAAACTGAGAACAATTGGAGAAACATGCAGGAATGCTGTTTTCTTGGTGAGCCGGGAACCAGCACAACCGTGAAGGTGATAGACACAGAAAACAATCAACCCCTACCAAACCAGATATCCAGAGACACAAAGGTGCCCAAGATCACAACACAGAAGCAGACCCACTATGAACCCAACATGGCTCAGGGAAATTTGTGGAAGAGGGGTTGGAAAGAATGTCAGAGCCACAAGCTGGGTCATGACATGCAAAGGTATTTCCTCGTATCCAAAAATAAAGGCTAACTCCACAATGGATGACCCATATACCCCAATAAGGAGGGTCCCTGTGGAGTGGGAAGAACAGGGAGGAAGCTGACAATGGTACTTACTTGACTTTATTCACTGACAACAAAAAATAAAAAGACCAAGTTATGTAATAACTGTTAATTGCATGTATATATGAAAAGGAAAAGAGCAATATTCCACTGAGAGTTGTTCCTTCTCAGGTAATAACCACTGAATAACCTGTACAGCTCTCACCACTACTACTTTCAAAAACAAAATTTATTATGAGAAAAAGTATTTCCTCAGAAGCATAAATAAGCCCTCTCCTTCATATAGCATAACTACATTCAAGAAGAAACATCAACTGCACTTTAATAATGATATTAAAATGTCATTTCCATGATATGTGTGAAAAAAGGTAAAATTAAGATGATGATATTACTAGTCAAAGGCAACAATGAAAAGAATGAAAATCTGAAGTAAAATGATATAACTAAAGGAGTGCCAGTTTTACTCCTACTGTTCATTAAGTTATGCTAACTAAAGCAATAAAGGATCAGGAAGTGTGAAAATCTTTCCTGGAAATCAGTGATACTTACTTCCCCCAAACCTCCTTCAGGAATGATTGAACTTCAGTGCTGTAGAGAAAAGCTCAAAATGTTTCAGGTCCTTGGACAAACTATCTTGGGTCCTCATAGCCCCTTTCTTTGTGACTTAGCATCCTGTGGCTGTTAGGTAATTCCTTTTGGAATGTACAAGTAGAACCCCCAGCACCCACCAACTGTAAACTTGACAATATCTTCAGAGAACATCTGAGGCCTACAGCACAGCTTTCTCCATTTAGTTCTCACCCACTCATCTTATTTTCACACCAATATATATTTGAACAGTATCTTAATGTATGGTGTTCTTTATTCTGGCACTATTAAAAACCTCACTGGACTTGAAATTTAGGTTAATTTGGGTTAAACCTAAATCTGTGTTCCTAGCCATGGTTACCCATATATGCTCCAATAATGAAGTATATAATATAATATATGATATGATACGATATGATACGATACAATACAATATAATATGATTCTCAGTCAGCCACCCTCATCCACACTTTTGTGACCTTGGTTCTTACAATCAGAACAAATTCTATTCTGAAATAAAGACTTTCCTACCAGTTTTTAGAATGAAACCAAGCTGGAAAAGGGATTGCACACTGCCCCCAAAAATTCTATTTGTAAAGGCAACCTTGTTTATTAACTCAATAAGGCAAAAGCAATAAATGGGCATAAACAAAAATATTTAGAAGACAATTAAACAGGCATGACACATTTATTTAGCCAAACCATGTTATTAGATTCCCCTCTAGGATCTATGATATTTTAGTCATAGGTTTTCAACTAGGTTTTCAGTACCAGGCCTGAATTCCTTATGTTGAGTGTGTCTCAGGTGCAATCAATGGGATAGTTGGTTAAGAAAGTACCAGTCCTACCTCTATTGCACTATGACGTACACCTTGCATGGCTGGTTGATCATGCAGACCACAGAGTGGATCCACTATCTCTTAAAGCTGTTGATAATTTTCTCCCCCAGAAGCCTGCATAGTACTTGCCAGCACTATGATAGCCAGCCAGCTATTAAAGGTGAGACACCTTTAATCCCAGCATGTGGGAGGCAGAAGAAGGAGGTCACTGTGAGTTTTTGCCCAGCCTGCCACTACATAGAGAATTCCAGGTCAGTCTAAGGTATAGCATGACTATACCACAAAGAAAAAATAAAGTATATGAAGAGATGAGCTGGAAAATTAGAGAAGAATGATAAAAGGATACACGTAACATATAGCCAGAGAAGGAAAACCATGGAGGGATAACAGTAAAGGAGAGCAGGCAAGACAGGACTTAAAAGAACAAATTATCTTCTACACCTTCCCTCCCTAGCTCCCCCTCTCCCTCTCTCTCTCATCCCTCTAATTCTTGTATATTCTTTTTCCTCATTTTCTTAGTGGGCACTGACATGTAACTCCCAGTAACAGCATGGGGCTATCATCCACAATGAGCTTTTGATCAGAGAGAACTACAAGGTTTCCTAAAAGAATCACAGATTTCTGTCAGAGTATTAGATGACCCACCACAGGTTAGTGGTAAGACCCTATTGCTGAAGACGTCATATGGAGCTAACACAATGGAACGGTATGGCTGGAAGCAAGGAGAGAGTCTGTCCCCAGACAGTCAGTGTGTGTAGTGACAGAAGGTGCTACATGGGTGACTGGTCGAAGTGTTCAATATCTGTCCAAGCAACTCATGTTATAACCTACTTGGCAGCAAATAACTCGTTGTGATGCCCACACAACTGCAATAGTGACACACAGCCATGGGGCAGGGGGAACCAATTGCTCTTGATTTGGCTAACTGATCCCCTCAGTGGTACAGGACCCATAGCTGGAACAAGAAGTCAGAACCATATCCAAGCGTAAGCCCACTCTCCAGTATCAAGCTACCAGCAACCATGGGGTCCAAGAGGGCCTACACCTATTAAACTCTATACAAAAGTCAAGGTTATCTTATTTGTCCTCGTGCTAGCTTACTGTCCGTTGGAGAATCTGCTTCGTTTTTTCAGATAGGTGCAGATCCTTAGGTGAAACAAGCAAGGGTGCTGTTCTCCTGATGAACAGGATACCAGCACAAGAGTGAAGGAGAACAACACAGAGAAAAATCAACTCCTACCACATCAGAGAGCCAGAGCCCCAGAGGCCCCCAACTCCTCATCACTGAAGCACACCAAAAATGAACCCAATATGGCTCAGGGAAATTTTGCAGATGACGGGGCAGAAAGAATGTCAGACCCACATGTTGGGTCAAGATATGCAGACGTTTATCATCCCAATAACTGTGGGTTAACTCCACAATGCATGAACCATATACCTCCACAAGGAGGGGCCAATAGGGAGGGGGTAGGCCACGGATGAGCCTAATAATGGTACCAAACTGCCTGTATTTGCTGAATACAAAACTAATTTAAAAAAGAAAAGAAAAAAACAAATTATATGAGAAAATTCCATTAAAAGGTGAAAAACAATCCCATACATAGAGTCACCTATGCTGGGTAGTTGATATGCTTTATTCATGGTATAGATATCTAATTTAAAAATCTTATTAAGCCTCAAGTATTTTGTTGAATTGATCAAGTGAAATAGGACTTGTTGAAGTACACATCACAATTAATTCACAATTGCATAGGTCTCATCATAAAATTTAGTAAAAAAATCTTTAAGTATTTATTTATTTATTTTCAAGCAGAGAGACGAGACAGAGAGAGAGAGAGAGAGAGAGAGAGAGAGAATGAGCATACCAGGGCCTCCATCTGCTGCAAATTTATATCAGATGCATATTCCACTTTGTGCAGCTTGCTTTCCGTGGGTTCATAGGAGTCTAACCTGAGTAGTTAGGCTCTGCAGGCAAGCACCTTAACTGCTGAGCAATCTCTCCATCCCATATTTATGAAACATTGATTATTAGGAAATATTGTGTGAGGATTGTGCTCTTTTATGAACTTAATGCCACCAATCAAGGTCATATTAAGCTTTTGCCATTATTAATCTGATATAGAAAATGAACCAGTGTTAAACAGAGATGAACACTGGCTGCCAAAAAGGACCTTTTGGGAAAAATCATCCCTCAACCATCAGGGTGAACAGTTGGTTGATTCCATTTGATGTAAGCAGAGGAAGGACATTAGTGCATCTTTATTTTAGATTCTCCAGCAAAGGAAGTAGGCTGAGCTTCTGCAGAAGAGGAGATGCACAAGGTCAAGAAGACAATCCTGCTGCTGGCAGCTGTATCCACGTTCATATTTTATCTCATTATCTTTGTGAAATCTCATGTTCCATTTGATTCTTAATTTTATTATTGGAGTCAGAGTCCCATCACTATTCTTGTACCAATTTCTTCAATTCTTACAGAAACGTTCACAGTTAGCCGTGCTTTACATTAAGTCAACTCTTTCATGACAATCCCTATGAGTGATTTCACAAAGACATAGACTGGGATGTCAATTTATAAGTGAGACTTAGAAACATAAATCAAATATCAGTGACTATAAACAGGGAAGGCATATATTTAGAAATAATAAAAAGGATTTTCATGTCTGATGGTGTGAATTACAATGCATTCACACAATGTCTGTAAATACATAACAAATTATACCTAGATTTCATGTCCAGGGAAATATTCTTGATTAGAATATAGGTATCCCATATTTTGTTCTTTACATTTTTGTGAAATACTAAAAGAGATTTCCTTGAGATGTATATGAATAATTGGTTTTGTATTATTAATATCAAATATATTCTACAGAACATAAAGGATACTTGCCTGAAAACAGTAATGACACAGTTTTGAATCTTTAGAACTCACATAAAGCCAAATGCACAAAGTGTCACATGAATCTAGAGTTAGTTTGCACTGGCAGGAGGTCCTGGTGGGTCCATTCTCTCTCTTTTTTTTTTACCTCTCTCCAGCTGTCAAATAAATAATTTTTATGTCAGAAATGGGCAGGAGAGATCGCTAAGTGGTTAAGGTGCTTGCGTGCAAAGCCTTTGACCTAGGGTTGCTTCTCCAGAACCCAGAGAAAACCAGATGCACATGGTAGTGTAGGCATCTGCAGCTTCTAGAGGCCATGGTGCACACATTTCCTCTCTCTCTCATTCTTTCTCTGTGTAAGTAAATTTATGTATTTATTTTTTAATATTCTAAAGGGGAAATGCAAATGTAGAATCATACATAATATAAATTTCAGCAATACTTATGTTATTGCAAGTGGTAAAAGTTTTTGAAATGACCTTGTAAAATTATAAATAAGATATTAAAATATGTATACATTCTCAAAATTGGAAGGTCACTTTGGAAACACTGAGTTTTTGACATGAAATAGTCATTGAGCTATGGCCTAATGTGTCCCACAGGGCATGATTGGAAGGGCTGCTGGCCTTGGCACATTTCATATGGACTATGGTCTATCATGTGCACAAACTAGTTTCCATTTCCTTTAAGCTTCACTTACTATAATTTCATTAGTGAACGGAAGCAGTTCAACAGTAACTTGAAACAAAGATGTACTGAGAAACCATAAACAAATAGTCAGGGTCACCTATGAGATCATTCCACACCAGCAAACAAAGAAATGTCATGGCAGTACACTGATGATTTTGCAAAGGACAGAAAGTGCTAAGAAGACATCAAGGTTGGAATACGAAAACATTTGTGAACTTGACTATGTCTATTCAAGTATTTCTATGAATGGCCATAGAACACCCAAACACCTGAAGTGAGAAATAACGAAGGAACAGATCAAATCAGTTTGTGTTCACACAGTGGATTCCATTTTGCTTGCTAAAGAGGAAGGTTTTTTTTTTTTTTTAACACTTCTGCTATAGCTAGATCTGAAAATTCCTCTCAATGGTCTCTGAACCTCAACTATGTCATTAACATTAAAATTTTCAATTGTAGGGCTGGAGAGATGGCTTAGCAGTTAAGCGCTTGCCTGTGAAGCCTAAGGACCCCGGATCGAGGCTCGGTTCACCAGGTCCCACATTAGCCAGATGCAAAACGGGGTGCACACGTCTGGAGTTCATTTGCAGAGGCTGGAAGCCCTGGTGCGCCCATTCTCTCTCTCTCCCTCTATCTGTCTTTCTCTCTGTGTCTGTCGCTCTCAAATAAATAAATAAATAAATAAATAAATAAATAAATAAATAAATAAATTTTCAATTGTACTCATTTTGCTGTGACCAGAGTTGATAGTGTGTCTCACTGTAAAGCAAACAGAAAATGAATTTGTCCTCTACCTGTTTTTTGTAATATTGGATTTAAAATAAACCATGAGAGGTATAGGGGCAATCTAGGATCTGGGTTGGTACTAGATAACAGGCAGAAGATCCCAACATTTTATTACCACATGCAAAAGTGGGTACAGCAGTGTGAGGTTATTGGGTGGCATTCAAGAAATGAATGTATTTTGCTCTTTCATGGGTGCCCTAAGTATCTAGCATTTAGAGACATAGGCTATTTTTTTTTTTTTCATTTGCTTGATACCAGGTCTTTGAAAAGTACCAGTACCTAGTAGGATCCCTCATACATCCCAAGCCCCTCATTATGGAGTAACACATAGTCTTCTATTTCATGTTACAGTCCAGGACCTTCACTCAGCTGTATATATTGAGAGGGCCCTGGGCACTGAGATCATATTATCTACCTCATCCATGCACAGCCACTAGTGCCATGGTAAGCTCATCTGCCCATATAACCTGTGCTTAAGTCTCAAGCAGCCCCAGTGTTAATCCCCATGGAACCACAACATCCCACAGACCTCTGAGTACTTCCACCAACCTTGTTGTTTCTAAAATTCCAGTAACATTCCGCAACCACAGTTCACATTCACAATTTAATATTTATTCCAGGCCATGTAATCTTTCCCAAGCACCGGTGTGATGATAGCTTCCCTCCCAGTTCTCTCTTCCACTGGCATCACTTCAGAAACACAGTACCAGACTCAGAAATTAAAATGTATGGCCTCATTGCCACTTTTAGCTCAAGAACACTTCAGGACTCTACTTACATCCCAATGCCCAATGCAGCTGCATACAATTGCCAGTGTCACACGTTCACACATAAATCAATTACAACCCTATGAGTATTTCAGCAACTAATATTGTCCCTATACAGTCACCTAGCAACTGCTATGACCAACAGAAGTCCAACACCATCCAGTACCCATCTGGAACATGATACAAATCTGATGTAATCCAAGGCTAATCCTAATTGAGGTCATGTCCCAGCCTGGAACCACTCATCCCAGTAACAGCATTCAGATTCGTATAAAATTCCAGGCTCTGCCCTCTGATCCTTGGTATCATCCTTCAGTCCAAGAAACTTCATTCAAACACACATTAGGACCACTGCTTTTCATCCCACCCTTAATATTCCACACGTACACCTGCCACCACACTGGTATAATTTCGCAATAATTCCATGCCCCTGACCTCCACAATCATCCCTTTGCTCTTTGAACACCCCCCCCAACAACCAATTTCTCTAAATATTCTGGTGCCCCTGTGACCATAGAGTGAAGTACTTATCCCTCATCCACCTGTGCACTGTGTTATCATACTCTAGTACTAACTGCAGTTCCAAGCATCCTTTTCAACATCAACTTTCCAAGTCGTAGCTTTTCCACACCTCAACACCAACCTCAGACTTTGATATCATTGCTATAGTCATTTTATAACCAGCTCCTCAGATTCCAGAATTGACCCCAGGTCTTGGTTTCCCATGTAACATAAAACAGATGTATGTACCAGAGTTTGTCCGTGTTCCCTAGACCATGTCAAAGTTAGTAATATATGATAGGCATATCAATGAGACTCATCTTGTATAAGCAATGCCATGGATTAGGGAAGTCACTTTGACAAGACTCAGGTAATAAAATGACACATAAATTGTAGTGGACACCTACTCCATTGTCTATTGTGGAACTCAGAACACATGAGTGAGGAAGTATTATGGTCCTTGACATTTCAGGTGTATTTTTTTAATGCAGATCAAATTAAGCTTTCATGTCCTCACATCCCCTTCTTCACACTAAATTAATTGGGAATTAAAGCAAGTTAAAGCAGCCCCAAACACCATCTACCAAAAAGGAAGTATTGACAGAACATGAAGCAAACTGTCACCATGACCAAATGGATTGTTCCACATCTTTCACAAATGGGCTTTAACTGCATCCTCCTACCCATATTTGCTACATAAAGAGAGCTGCACTGCGCTTCCTCAGAAGAGTGGAGACAGGCACCAGGAGAATGAACATTCTACTGCTGGCTGCAGCTCTCAGCTGCCTGGTTGGTGCTCAACAGCAACCTTTGAAGGTACCATGTCTAACATGAGCTCTAGGAGTAGAGATGATGATGGCTCTGGGTGGGCCACCCTTCTACATGGGCCTCAGTGTCATTAGATAAGCTCATTGTTTCACTTGACTCTCTTTTATTAAGCCATCCTGTCTCAGTCCTTTTAGTATTTACTAGTTTATATTTTCTTTGCTTTGAGGATGGTGAGCAGTATATTTTTGTATGAAACATACTTGCACATTTTCTATTACTATTTAACATGAATAAGAGTGTTTTAAATGTTGTAATTTCATACTGAAAATATCACAATATCAGTGTAGATATAAGGCACTGTATTTACTTTTTGCTTTTGCTGTTCTTTGGTAGGGTCTCAGTGTAGCCCAGGCTGACCTGGAGTTCATATGTACTCTTAGGCTTACCTTGAACTCAGGGAGATCTTTTCTATCTCTGCCTTCAGAATTCTGGCATCAAATGGGGTGTGCCACCCTGCCTACTAAGGCACAGTGTTTCTTACATATATAGGAACATATCAAGTGAAATGGCTCTTCCATCTCTACAGAATTATGAATGGATTTCCAAAAAAAATACATCATCTAACCACGTCTGACGGAATAATAGACATGCATGAAAGTTGGGTTTGGACCACATGTGTCCGTTGTGTTTTGTAGTTATTCTCCTGTGGAAACTAGATAGGCTATATCAGTCATAATGCTTAATTCATTTTAATAATTCATAAAGTCAGCTTTAATTTAAATTCCATATTTTTCTTCCACATTGGATCATTCTCTTGACAGTCCTTCGAGAAGAGTCAGGCACAATATATTAAAGAAAGGAATCTGCCATAAAAATGATATTTGCTTTCAGCCATGTTTAGATGATATTTACTATTTTTACCTTAATTTTTTTTTTAGGTACAGAATCCCATGACATCTCTTTGTAGTTACAACTGTGTTTTGGGCTATTCAAAGAATCAGATGAGAAAATAAAGACTCTACACTGAATTAACTTTTCTCACTTCTATTATGTGTGTCATAAAGAAAATTAAAGATATTAATGAGTACATATACTTGGGTTGTGAGAGATCATATTAGAACTTGTTTTTAAAAACATAACTATGAGGATGTTGCTAAGATTTCCTGTAGCTGCTTGACAAAATTGAATCTATATTCATATTGATAGTACTATCTGGTGTTCATTGGATTGAACCATTTTCTAAATTTGCATAATGGCTGTAATCCATAAGAATTAGCAATGATACCTCTCAAACAGATTAGCTGCTTTATAGTTTTTCTGGGAGGAAAATATGATTCACTAGAGACAGTACAATTTGCAGAGCAAAACAGGAAACCTGGCTATGCATACCAAGTGAATATTCTTGTTTCAGTTTTCAGGGGATTTTCAAACCCTTTACCTGGCCTCCAGTCAAATGTCAGCAGTAAATGAAAATGGGCTGTTCAGGCTTTACTTTCGAAATATTTCATTTTATGACGGTTATAAGAAAATGTCTATGGCATTTTATATGAGGTAAGTCAAATAAGTTCAACTACTAAAACTGACCTATTTCAATGCTAACCTAAATTGTTGTATCATATTTACATTGAAATATCTCATGTTGCATGAGAATTTGAGTTTCTGTTGGTAATTCATGCAACCTGAAGGTTAGAAGTTGTGGTACAATTCCGTACCAGCCAGAAGACATTGTGTAATATCTTGAAGATGCTCAAGGTGGAAAATCATGCTGAATTCCATTCATTTTAGTCACTACTTACAGATGGTGAGAAAAGTTCATTCTGGGTAAACCTACAATTTGGAGAAAGTCCACCAAACCCAAGGACTATAATTGGTTTTTATTCCTTTGCTTTATGGATGTAGGGTCTCATGTGCCTCAAGCTGGCCTCATCTTTAGCTGAGGATTACCTCGAAATCCTGAGCCTCCTTTATTCCCATCCCAAGTGCAAGGACTATAGCAAGCAGTGTGCTCCCATAGCAAGAGGCACTTGCCTTATTAACACAAGTAATGTTTAGTGAAGATTCCATAAAGTTGTAAGAGTAGGAAGGCATGGTGAAACACAGTCATATTCCAGGATGTCAGTGATTAATACAGGAATATCTCCACCACTTTGGATATGAGAATTTTACATACCGAGTTCTAGAACAGCTAGTGTAAAAATATATACCAGATCCAGCCTGGCAAATGACCATGCACTTCATTGGCATGAAGAACAGAGGAGAATCTGCTCCTCATCATGGTGGAGGACATCCTCATCTGCAAGTCACCACTCCTCGACCTGGGTAAATATATGGAGCACTCTTAGTATAAGAGAGGCAATATAATAAAATTTTGGGATGAATTACTGACATTTTACAAGCACACATGATTAAAATTATAATTCAGAATGGCCTCAGATTTTGTGGATGGGCACCTCACACTGATATTTCTTCTTAGTGGAAAGAGAATAATGAATTCTTTGCACAAAAGTGGTAATAACAAAAACATTGGCAGCCATATGCATATTTATAGCAAACAATCAGAACATCAGGGCAGGATGTATTGCTTAGTGGTTAAGGCATTCACTGCAAAGCCAAAGGAACCAGGTTTGATTCCCCAGGACCCACTTTAGCCAGATGAACAAGGGGGCACATGCATCTAGGGTTTGTCTTCAATGTCTGTAGGCCCTGATGAGCCCATTTTCTCTCTCCTTCTCTGTCAAATAAATGAATAAAAATAGAATAATTTTAAAATTCAGAACATCATTTGAACCTAATAATGTGGCACAACCTTAATATGCTAACCCTTGCCAGAAATCACGACCAATATGTACTAGCATTCGGGACAAGTAGAGGTTCAGGGATAACCTAAGCTACATAATGACTTCAATGATAGCTTCAGCTACAATTGTGTTCTCATTGGACCCAGTTGACATCAACTCAAAATAATACCTTTCCCCAAACTACTCTCAAGAGACATATTTATGTTGAAAATATGTTCTGAGCTGTCATGGAACATTTGACTCAGTCCTATCATTAATATAAGAATTGAGACAGGCTGGCATACGTCTGTCACCCCAGTGCTGGGGAAGCAGAGAAGAGAATATGAGCAAGATATTTTGCTTTACAAAGCCACACTAATCAATGGAATTTCAGCTCAGTGATAGGTCTTGTGTGGCCATGTGTCACTGATGAAAACACTCACACACATGTTCAAGCTTTATATGCACACATGCATACACACAGGAATGCATACTGAATAAACTTATGTATTCAATAAGTGAATAAGCAACAGGAAGAGGAAAACCAGAAGGCAGATATAAAAATGAGAAACTCAATTCAATTACTGTATTTCAGATGTTTTCAAAGTGTATGCATTCAGATAAAGTGTGTTTGACTTGCCCCATGGTGTAAAGTGAAAGAGGATGGTTGTTGAATGTCGAAATGTAAAGGAGAATGGGAAGGAGCTGCAAACACCAGGTGGCACAGGAAGTCACATCGAAGTGTGGGACAATTGTCAGAGGAAGTTGATGTGAGAAAATAGTAAAGCTGTGAAAACACAGTTTCCTTTTAGACTGTCAACTGTAATGTAATCCTGCTACTTCCTCAAGTAAACCTGATGTGGAATATTAGTTGATATGTGCTGGATGTCTTCTAACCTTATTTAGGGAAAATGGAGCATGTCGACTCTACAGACTTCAGGCAGCCAAGTACAAACCTCTGACTTTTACCGATATATGTAAGTCTTTGTTTTCTTAGTATGGCTTGAAAAAACCTTCACAGGGTATTTTCCTTCAAGATGGTATTATGTGCTATCCTTTCGCTTTTTTCAATATCTGACAGATGAGTATTTGTGCTTGAGAGGTTAACTTTTGACCTTCTTTCAGGGAACAGACTACGAGGCATTAAACCAGTTGAAAAGAAAATTAACAACCCAAAGGGTCTTTGGGTAATTGATAATTCATATGATTCCTATCCAAGAGTCTGGATCCGACAATTTTATAATAAAGATGTAGGTGGGTATAATTATCATGACTACCTGCAACTGACGTAAGCATCTTAGTGTGGCACCACATCTCACATCCTGAAACAATCCAAAAATAGTATACCAACTATGCACCACATGATTATAAGTATGGGTGCTTCAAACATGCACATTATAAGAATGAATTGAATGCAGGGCTTCACAAGAACGGCTATCTAAATTCTACAAAAGGTTGATCCTTACTACAAATGCATATTGTGAAATTCTCTAACCTCAGACAGTATTCATTTAACTGAATACTTAAGGAAGACATTATAGCATTGTTTTTGGCTTGGGCTTGTACAATTATTGATAGAAGGGAAATCATGGAAAATTGGTGGGAGAGAGTCATCTTATATTGGCAATTTATACAGCTTCATTTATATATACCATGCATTTTTTTCTAAATTTGCTTTGATGTTTTTTGATTAGTGGCAACTTAAAGAGTAATAGTGAGTGTACCTCTCAGCAATTGTGGAGGGGAAAAAAAAAAACAAATGTGTTACTAAACTCTCAAGGTTAAACAAACAAAAGATCATTTTTGCCCCTTTTATAGAAGGTTTAGTCTGTGATAGGTAGAAATTTTGAATCCGGACCTTTGATGATTTACAACATACTGATGATGTCTGAATTGCCTTGGGAGGACTGTCCATTTCATAGCAAAAAAAAAAAATGAAGAAAACCAACCCTGTTCATAGTATGATGTTCGCAGACATACTGGACACCCTTAGAAATGATCTCAGCTTTTAGATTTTGTCAACTTTTGTGAATCACATTCTCACAAGGAAGTTAGCTTCACAGTAGTGATTGCAGTTTCTTCGAATTGATGCAACTGATTTAAATGGAAGTTCATCCAATTTATAGTATGAGTCCCTCATCTAAAATACATTACAATATACAACATAAAGATAGGCATTGATTATTTTTCTATAAAAGTAAGAGTGGTACATACACACTGTATAAATTTAAAGGCATAATTTAAAATTAAAATTAATACTTCATGCATTCCTAACATTAGGGTTTTGATAAATGAACAAAATGTCTTAACACTGTGATGCTTGGCATATATGTCTATGTAGAAATGGAAGCCCCATTTGCTGAGGCAGTAAGTCCTTAGTATGATTAACCTCCAAATATTGGAAAAATGTACATCTTAAATCTCATACATGTTACACATAATGATATAGATAATGTTATTGTGTTAATTATATTTTTATATAACTGCAGATTATATGATATACATATATGACATATGCATAACATGTTTTATCTGTATGAAATGAACATCTGTGTCTACATTATGATTTGTAACACTGATGCTAGTAGTACATACTATAACTACCTTGCATTATTAGAAAAGTGTGTGTACTATTTTCCAAAAGGTCAATACTATCTGCTATGATTGTAAACAACTGGTATACAAAAGCAAAGTTATAAACAAATTAACTATTATTCTATTTATTTTGTTTATTTAATTGGTTACCCAACATGGCTGTGTGCCACTATTGCACTTGTCTGAGCATCATGTCAAGTTGTTTATTTCTGAATTGCTTAGACTTTGAGTTACTTAGACAGATGTTGGCCACTTCACCCCTGGTGGCACATGTAGCGCCTTCCAGCACTAGATTGGCTAATTGTCTGGGGACTGGCTTTCCTCCTGATTCCAACCATGGTCCATGTCAACAGCATTTGGTGTCTTCCACAGTCAGGGTCTTACAATTAACCACTGGTTGGTAATCAAGTCTTCTCACAGAAATCTGTCTTGTTTGTATTGTGAGACCTAGTAGGTCTTTGTGGTGATCAGCTCCTTGTGAATATAGAACACATCATGGATCAGGGCCAGCACCAAAGGCAAGAAAAAACAAAAAGCCAGAAATGAACCAGAAACACGAGAATTTTTTATTTTTATTTATTTGAGAGCAACAGACAGAGAAAGAGGCAGAGAGACAGAGAGAGAATGGATGTTCCAGGGCTTCCAGCCACTGCAAATGTACTCCAGAAGCATGCGCTCCCTTGTGCATCTGGTTAACGTGGGTCCTGGGGAAGCAAGCCTCGAACTAGGGTTCTTAGGCTTCACAGGCAAGTGCTTAACCATTAAGCCATCTCTCCAGCTCAAAACATGAGAAATTTGACGTTAGGTTTCATCTCACTCTCTCCTTGTCCTTCTATTCAGGTGCATCCTCTAAGGTCCTATTGAGGGTTCCACCTTTTAGTTGGACTTTCAGGATATAGGATTTTTTGGTACCAGTTCATTTTGGGTCCAGTTTTGTGCCCACCCCACCTTTTCCCTTTACCCAATTCCAATACTCCCTATTGTCCAAGCCTCAAGATGCTATTCAGTTCTGTCAGCAACTCGGGCTGATCCAGATTAGGAAATGCAGATGAGTGAGAGTATGTGGTGGTTGTCTTTCTGTGATTGTGTGAGTTCACTGAGTATGATCTCTTCTATGTTAGACCATTTTTTCTACAAATTTCAGTTTGTTATTTTTTCTTAATGCTGAGTAGAATTCCATTGTGTAGATATACCACTTCTTGCTTATCTATTCATCCAATGATGGGCATCTGAGTTGAGTCCAGGTTTTAGCTATTAGGAATTAGTAGCTGTAAGTGTGGTTGAGTAAATATTTCTCAACTGAGATGAGGAACTTTTATGGTAAATGCCCAGTAAGGGAATAACAGCTTCCACTCGTAACTCTATAGCCATCCTTTTCAGCAATCTCCAAATTGATTTCCACAACTGTTAACCAGCTGTCATCCCCACCCACAGTGAATTAGTGTTACTGTTTTTCTACAGCCTTGTCAACATTTGTTTTCATTTGATTTTTTAATGTTTGCTATCCTTACTAGTGTAAGGTGCAATCTCATAGTAGTTTTAATTTACATTTCTCTAATGGTTAGGGATGTTGAAATTTTTACTAAGTGTGTGTTAGCCCTTTGTAATTCTTCCTCTGAGAATTCCCTATTTAGTTCTCTGCTCCACTTTTTCAGTGGGTAGTGTGATTGTTTTATTGTTTAGATTTTGAGTTCTTTAATATTCTAGATATTGGGCTTCTGTCAGTGGTATAGCTGGCAAAGACTTTCTCCAATTTAGTGGATAACCTATTCACTTTGGTTATAGTATGTTCGTCTGTGCAAAAGCTTTGCAGCCTCATGAGATCCCATTGACTGACTGCATGTTTAATTTCTTCAGCTACTGGAATTTTGTTCAGGAAGTCTTTCCCAGTCCTATATTGTGCAGAGTGCTTCCTATTATTTCTTTGAGCAATTGAAAAATTTCATGACTTATATTGAGGTCTCTAATCCATTTGGACTTGATTTTTATGCATGGCGAAATTAGCGGGCCTAATTTCATTTTTCTACATATGGTTATCCGATTTGTCCAACACCATTTCTTGAAGATGCTGTCTTTTCTTCAGTCTACATTATGTGTACCTTTGTCAACGATCAGGCAGCTATACTTGCATGCAACTAAAGTTTGAGTCTTCAAATTTGTTCCCTTGGCCTATGTTTCTGTTTAATCCAGTACCATGATGTTTTTGTCACTATGGCTTTGTAATATAGCTTTAGATCATGTATGGTGGTACCACCAGAGGTGCTTCTTTTGCTGAAGATATGTTTGGATATCTAAGGCATTTTGTCATTCCATATGAATTTTGATATCATTTCTCAGTCTCTGTCAAGAATGATGCTAGTATTTTATTGGCATTGCATTAACTCCCTATATTGGATTGGGTAGAATTGCCATTTTCACAATATTAATTCTACCTACCCATCTTATCAAGCCCTGCTCTATTTCTTTCTTGAGTGTGTTTATGTTTTCATTATATGTGTCTTTCACATCCTTTGTTAGTGTTATTCCAAGTTTTTTTTTGCTATTGAAAATGGGACAGCATCACTGATTTATTTCTTCAAATATTAGTCCTTTTCATACAGAAATACTACTGATTTTTAAACATTACTTTTGTTTTGTGCCACTTACCTGTAGGAACTTATCAACTTTAGATGTTTGGGGATGGAGACTTTTTGGTCACTTATATAAAGAATCATGTCATCTACAAATAGGGCTAACTTGACTTCTTCCTTTCCAATTTGAATCCCTTTTATTTCCTTGTCCTGTCTTATTGCTAGGGCAAATAATTCCAGTACCACGTTGAAGGGCTTGGGTGAGAGTGGGCACCCCTATGTTCTTCCTGATCTCACTGGGAACTCCTTGAGTTTTTCCCCATTAAGTATTGTTTGAGCTTTAGGAGCTTTTTATATAGCCTTTATTGTATTCAGATATAAGCTCTCCATGCCTATTCTTTCCAGTGTTGTGATCAAGATGTGGTATTGTATTTTGACAAATGCCTTCTCTGCATCAATCAAGATGATCATGTGATTTTTATGGTTCAGTTTATTTATGTGGCATATTATTATGTTGACTGATCTCTGTATATTCAACTATCCTACATCCCTGGCATGGAGCCTACTTGATCAAAGTTGATAATGCTTTTGATGCATTATTAAGTGATTCAAATCTAGCAATTTTACAATTTCTATTTTGATTTCTTCCATGATCCATTCATTGTTTAAAAGTGTATTGTTTTGTCTCCAGGACTTGGTGGAATTCTTCACGTGTCTCTTGCTGTTGATTCCTAGCTTCAACGCATTGTGATCTGTCACGATGCAGGAAGTTACTTCAATTTTCCTGACTTTATGAGAGAATGCTTTATGGCCTAAAATATAGTCAATTTTTAGAAGGTTCCATGGGCTGCTGAGAAGAATGTATATTCTGTAGGGCTGGGGTGGAAAGTTCTGTCCATGTCTGTTAGGTCTAGTTGATCTATGATGGTGTTGAGCTATATTTATTTCACTGCTGATATTCTGCTTGGATGATCTATTGGTGATAGTGGAGTATTGAAGTCTCTGATTATGATGGTGTTTGTGTTTATTTCTCTTTTCTTGTCAAGTAGATTTTGTTTGATAAACTGTGGTGCACCTGGTTGGCATATATATGTATGATTTTTATGTGCTCCTGTTGGATCATTCTCTTGATGAGTAAGAAATGGCCTTCTTTGTACTTTTGGATTACTTTTATTTTGAAGTTTGCATCTCAGATATTAATATAGCAATACCTGCTTCTTGTTTATTTATTCATATAGTTGGAATATTCAAGCTTTTACCCTAAGGTGGTGTCTATCTTTAGTGGTGATGTGGGTTTCTTGGACAGAAGATAGAAAGGTGCAGTATTTTAAAATACAACCTGATAACCTGTGTCTTTTTGGGGTGAGTTAAGACCACTAATATTTAAAGTTATTGCTGTGAGCTTTGAATTAATCCCTGCCATGATGAGGAGTTTTGTGGGGCATGGTGCTTCCTTGTGTTATGTACTGTTTTGAGAATGGTTTATTTTGGCTATTGTGATTTTCTTTTTGCTGGGCTATGAGATTGTTTTCTAAGTTAGTTTTCTATTCAGCAAATACATGCAGTTTGGTACCATTGTTAGGCTCATCCATGACCTACCCCGTCCCCATTGTCCCCTCCTTGTTGAGGTATATGGGTCGTGCATTGTGGGGCCAGCCCACAGTTATTGGTATGATAAATGTCTCTGCATATCCTGACCCAACATGTGGCTCTAACATGCTATCCTCCTCCTCTTCCGCAAAATTTCCCTGAGCCATGTTGGGTTCATTTTTGGTCTGCTTCAGTGATGAGGTGTTGGGGGCCTCTGAGGCTCTGGCTCTCTGATTTGGTAGGAGTTGATTTTTCTCTGTGTTAGTCTCCTTCCCCCTTGTGCTGCTATCTGGTTCATCAGGAAAACAGCACCCTTGCTTCTTTCACCAATTTTCCTTAGTTTCAATCAGGGCCCTTAGGAGGTATGATGGGGCAGCTCTCTCCTTATATCTACATCTATCTGAAAAGGAGAAGCAGATTCTCCAATGGAGAGTAAGTTAGCACCAAGACAAATGAGATAACCCTTACTTTGTTTTTTTTAGAGGGTTTAATAGGTGTAGGCCCTCTTGTACCCCATGACTGATGGTAGCTTGATATTGGAGAGTGTGATTATGTTTGGATATGGTTCTGACTTGTTTCCCAGCTCCAGCTATGGTTCCCGTACCACTGAGGGGATTATTTAGCCAAATCAAGAGCAGTTGGTTCCCCACCATGTCTGTGTGCCACTATTGCACTTGTGTGGGCATCACATCAGGTTATTTGTTGCTAATTAGGTTAGACAATGAGTTGCTTGGACAGATCTTGGTCATTTCCCCCAGTCACCCATGTAGCACCTTCTGGCACTAGACTCGCTGACTTGGGACTGATTATCTCCTGACTTCCAGCCATGCCATTCCATTTTACGTGTCAGCTGCATATGGTGTCTTCAGCAATAGGGTCTTACCACTAACCTTTCATGGGTCATCTAGTACTCTGACAGAAATCTGTCACTCTTTTAATAAACCTTGTAGGTTTCTCTGATCAAAAGCTCATTTGGAAAGAATTCACAAGAAGATAGTGAAGACTCAGAAGAAAAAGATGTGAAGACCAAGAAAGATGATTCTCACTCAGCAGAAGACAGAGAAGATGAAAAAGATGATCACAAAAATATGCGCCAGCAACTGCAGGCAGCATCTAAAGCAGCATCTAAACAGAGAGAGATGCTCTTGGAGGATGTGGGCAGTGAGGAAGAGCTAGAGGAAGAAGACGAGGCACCATTCCAGGAAAAAGATTCTGGCAGCGATGAGGATTTCCTAATGGAAGATGATGATGACAGTGACTATGGAATTTCAAAACAGAAAAACAAAAAGGTGGTTAAGAAGTCCAAACCTGATAGAAAAGAAAAGAAGATGCCAAAACCCAGGCTAAAGGCTACAGTGACGCCAAGTCCAGTAAAAGGCAAAGGAAAGGTGGGCCGCCCCACAGCTTCAAAGGTGTCAAAGGAAAAGATGCCTTATCCCAAAGAAGAAGAAGAGCCAGAGAGCCCTCCAGAAAAGAAGGCGTCTGCAAGTCCTCCACCTGAGAAGTCTGGAGATGAAGGGGCTGAAGATGAAGCCCAGTCTGGGGAAGATTAAAAGGGATGATGGTTTGGGGAGAGATTTTATTAAAAAAAAAATAAAAAAAGCAAAAAAGAAGGGGAAAATAGAAAGCTACATAAGATAGAACATGGTATTGGCTATTGGCTATGGCCTGACTCATGGGCTTTCAGTGCTTGTTTCCACTTGCTGAAAATAGTCTCTCTCTCTCTCTCTCTCTCTCTCTCTCTTGCTCTCTCTCTCTCTTTCACTCTCTCTCAGAAAACCATTGAAGTGTTTAAGTTACCATTTAAGTTACCATTAAGTGTTTAAGTTACCATTTTGTCTGTTTTTCTCTTCTCTTTGCCAACTCTTCCCCCCCACAATGAAAGGCATGTCAAATTAATCACTGGATTGATGCTTCATCTTTTTATTTTTAATGGGAGGTATGCCACGACTGTAAAGCAATAAGATCTGAGATGGACACTATGGAAACTGCTTTTTGCTAAAGAATAGCAAGTTGAACAGTAATCAAAAAATAACAGATTTTAGTTAAAAATGATTGCTTCTTTATTTTCCTTTACTTTTTACAAACAAGTTGTTATCTAACCTGAGTTTATATACATAAATGTCCAAAGGGAAAAAAAAAAACATGACTCTAAACTTGCACTGATGAGGCAAGTAGGTAAACATGAATTCTGAATTGTTACTGAAAGTACTCATGTTGTTTCCTGTGGAGTATGTGAGGAATAGGGTTCCTGAGCTTGCATGGGGATCTGGGTTTTTTTTTAATTTTATACCTATTCTTAGATTCAGAGCCAGTGATCCTGTTATTCCTCTATTGTCCTTAATAAGCTTAAAAAAAACAGAGATCGCCAAAACTGAAATCACTCCCAATTTCATATTTCATTCTCCAATGCTTTGTGTTTTTAGACTATATATATATATATATGCTCTTTTTTGGATAAAATTTTACCCAGAACCAAAAAGTTAAAGAAAATGAGGGAGAGATGCCCTAGAATTTAAATAGTAAGATAAAGCTACACATCTGGATTTCTTTCATACTGACAATGTTAAGGTTTTAACCAAATAAAATCCCAGCTAATGTGAAACTCAGTAAAAAAAAAAAAAAAAAAAAAAAAAAAAAAACTCATTGTGGATGATAGCCCCATGCTGGCACTGTGAGTCACAGGTCAGTGCCCACTAAGAAAATGAGGAAGAATATAACTAATATACAAGAGTTAACGTGGAGAGAGAGAAAGAGAGGGAGGGAGAGGGAAAGGGAGGGAGGGAAGATGTAGAAGGTTTAGTTAAATTGATCCTACCCTCTCCAGTGTCTTGTGGTTCAGGTGTTCCCTGTAAGGGCCTGGTGAAGGTTTAGCCATTTGGTCTGCCTTTTAGGAAGTAGATTTTTATGGTACCATTGTTGTTTGGGTCTAGATTACTGCTTCCCAACTCTTCTATGCCCTCCCCTCCCTCCCCATCCATCCTAGTGTATAGTCTATGAGATGCTTGCTGGGTATGTAAGGTATCTTGGGTAGATTCAGGTTAGGTGCTGTAGATGAGTGAGACTATGTGGCATTTTTTTCTGTGATTGGGTAAGTTCACTGAGGATGATCTGTTTCAGGTTCACCCATTTTTCCTCAAATTTCGTTGTTATTTTTTTTTTCTTACTGCTGTATAGAATTCCATTGTGTAGATATACCACATCTTTGTTATCCATTCTTCTAGTGATGGACATCTGGGTTGATTCCAGCTCTTAGCTATTATGAATTGAGCTGCTACAAACATGGTTGAGCAAATCACTCTGGCCTGTGGTTTGAAGGTTTTAGGGTGGATGCCCAGTAAGGGAATAACTAGGTCTGTTGGTATCTCTATAGTCAGCTTTTTCAGGTGTCTCCATATTGCTTTCCAAAGGTTTTTGATTGTCCTGTGTGGAATATTCCCTCATGTATTCTCTGTAGGTTTGGCTTTCTGGTCATAATTGTAGAGTAGACTTTTTTTCATGGAAAATTTTTCTTTCAGCATCTATCCTGAGGGATACTTTTGCTGGGTAGGGTACTTTGTTTTGAAGCCATAGTTTTTCAGACTCTTAAGTGTTCCATTCCAGGCCCTTCTACCTTTCAGGGATTCCATTCATAACTCTCATGTTATTCTACTGAGGTTTCCTTTGTATGCCGTAAATTACTTTTCTCTCATTACTTTTAACACTCCCTTTGTTTTCATTGTTAAGAGTTTTAACGATGATGTATCTTATAGACTTTGTACTTTGGTCCTACCTTCTTGGTGTTCTGTGGGCTTCTTGTGCCTGGATGCATGTCTGTTTGGTAAGATTCAGAAATTTTCATCAAAACAATTGTTGGGTATGTTTTGTATGCCTCTAGCCCGATATACCCATGTTCTGAATGTTTGGTTGTTTTAGGATGTATCACAGTTCCCTCATATTCTGTTGAGTTGGCGTTTGAAGTTAGCAAAGTTTTTTTTTTTTTTTTTTTTTTTTTTTTTGCCTCCCAATCAGTTTCTTCTATTTTATTTCCCAGGTCAGAGGTTCTGTCTTCCACACAAGTAACTGTGTTGGTCACTGGTTCTAGAGAAGTTTTAATAAATTTTATTTGAATTTCTGTTTTCTGTTGTGTTATTTTTATTGTGTTCATCTCTCTTTTTCATTTTTTTTTTTTTTTTTTAGGCATGGTCTTGCTGTTGCTCAGGCTGACCTGGAATTCACTGTGTAGTCTCAGGGTAACCTTGAACTCTTGGTGATGCTCCTACCTCTGCCTCCAGAATTATCAAAGGCATGCACCACCACGCTCAGCTTCATCTCTTTTTTGAGATATGATTTCAATTCATCATCTGATTTTCTTGATGCTTCCTGTAATTCATTCTTGCATTTGATCAAGACTTCATTAAGCTTAATAAACTGGTTGTTAAGATCTTCCGATTCTCGACTTACCTTCAAATTATTCATATCTTTTTTGAGTATTCTAATGTTTTCTTCAACCTAGTTAAGCCTACTGCCAAAGGCTAAAGACTCTAGGTGACAATTTAGTTCACTTTCCTTGATACAATTGCTGGTTCTTTAGTAGTTTGCATCAAGTCAGTGATTTCTTATCAAGGTCTCATTGGTTGTTGTGTTTTATTTTGAGCATAAATTTCTGATGACTTCTCTATGATTTCATTGCATGCTTCTGTAGTAAGACTAGGCATCCTTGGTGATCTCTCACTTTTATGACTTTCCTTGACTTTTTGCATTGTTGCCTACCTATTTTAGGAAGAAGCAAGTTTTTGTCTTTTGGTCCACTTACCTTCTGAGTCAGGTGAACAGGGATGTGGGTACCAAGGGGTGAGTCAAGACACCAGAGCAAAAGGCCTGACTCCACATCTCACACAGAGGCCAGAGGAATAGGAGGAACAAGGGAAAATGGAACTGGCCTATCTGTGCTGTGTACGCCAGGACATGGACAAGTGTAGGCAACACAGACTGGGGAGGTAGAAGGAGACCAGATAGCAGGATCTGGCCTAATCAGTCCAGACCACCTCACCCACCAACACACTTTCCATGCAAGGAACACATTGTTTTCCAAAACCTCAATACTAGCTGCCATGTCTATCACAACTAGTATAAAAAAGCTCAGTTCCACAAAAAATAACTATTATTTTAATGTGAGACAGGTAAGTATGAGCTTATTTACTTAAAACGTATTAAGTATGACTGAAATTAGTAAGGCAATCTAGGAAAACACATCTTTCCTGAGCTGGTACTATATACTGGCATGGTTATGCATATATAGAAACTCTGGTAGAAGTTATGTTATATCCCCAAATCAGCCTATCATGTTAAATAACTGGAAAAAAAGATAATTTTTCTATTGTCTGTTATGGGTAAGGGCACACCTTCTCATTCAGCAAGGACCACTAGAGAGTATTAGAGTGAGGCAAGGTAAAGGACACTCAGAACCTATGATTGGAGCAAGAGCATATTAAATATAGAATAGGGCAAACTAAGTACTATGACCCATATTTTTACCTAACCCAGACAAAAATATTTTTTTTCTCAGGCACATTTGAAATGGTCTTCACATTGGAATATGTATCTGAGACCACAATGTTCTTGGAAATCAGTTATTTGAGACAGAACAATGATCGTATTTTTTTGATTGCCGCAGTGTGTAAGTACTGAATAAGATATTTTGTAAATGAAAATAATGTTTTCTTTGCCCCAAGATCAGTGTGTTTATGCACATTCTTTTCTGAATGTAACTGGTGTAGAATAGAATTCACACATTTGTTTAGAGGCATCACAATCACTGGTTGAAGGACCTGCACTTCTGTATTTACCTAGGTATACCTAAGTGCAAATACCTATATACATACATGTGTACACATCCTCTATGGGGGCTAGGAAAGTCTACCATGGCAGCCACACCCATTATGTCTGAAAAAGTCACTATTATATGAGATAAACTTCATGAGCAGAGGGGCAGTGTGTAAAATTTGATTTGATCACCTAAAATGCAAAAACTAGTTTAAGCTGTCACTGTCCCTACAAGACATATCCAACAGGTTGATTCTCAGCCTCGTGATATTAGGTGGACCTCTAAGGTATAGGGGTTATACAGTTTCTAATAATATTTGTTTTTCTGTTTTGTAACCATTCAAGATATGGCAGGGAAAATATACTTACTGAATAGTAAAGACCATTTCAACATTATTTTAATTTTTGAGTCATGAACACTAGGGAATGGATTCCAAACTTTTTGTTGGGAAGCTAGGAATTTGCAGCATTTGAAACTCAGATCCACTCACAAGCAAATAATGAGTGTTTTTTTTTTTTAATCAAATTTTCCTCTTTTGTACATGCATTGATAAGCCAACAAATGGCCTTTCTTGTATGCATCTTTTTTCACTACTAGAAAAAAGATTCTGTGTTCCATATTAGAGTTCCTGCAGATATGATCCCCAACTTATGGATGCCCTTTCCATGTGGCCTTGTTGAGGGAGGTTATTTGTGCATACTGGGTGGAAACAGAGGAAAACAATGTTCATCAGCATATACTCTAGTATTTGAAAACATTCCTTTCATTTTGAAAGATTCTAAGGGACATCTCTACTGACTTTTCTTCCATAAAATACAGCAACAGGAGTCGAGCTCAGCAAAGAAATGATGGCAGAATACCACAAGCTGACAAAGAGTTATCGCATTCCCAATCAAAATATTCTAGATGTCACCAAGACAGGTAAAGTCACAGTCATGTTTTCTTTGTTAAAAATAACCATGTTTGGGAGCAATTCACTGTGTTTTGTCATTCCCAATGAAGCCCAAAATGCAACAGCCTAATTCTTTAAGAGTATTAGGTAAACACAATTAACTTCATTTTCTCCACTTTATTGTATTTCTCAGACACCTGTCCTCCATGAAGACCACCATTTAGTGAGTACATAAAATTAATTTAAAAGCTCTATACATAAAAATTGGAGTGGCTAATGCTAACTTAATAATTCACAAATTATTAATACTTGCAAAAGGAAAATGCTATGACAGAGTACAGTGTAGATCATGTAAACAATAATAAAATTGACGTAAGATAGATGCCAGGTGTGTGTAACTTGCAGAAGAAGTTAAAGTACTTGGTAAGTGAACATTTTTAAAAAATATTGGTAACTGAATGCATTTTGAAACACTGTTGTTACATTTCTATGATTTTTTTTTTTTTTTTTTTTTTTTGCCAATGGCCTTCTTTCCACTGAAAAATAACTCCTATTTTTCAATGAAGTTCAACATCTCTATGGGTGGCTCCCAGATACCTGTAACTTTCCTGGTGCTTTCTTCCTTAAACCTTAAAATATACACAAAACTCTACAATTCTATGCTCAATACCATAATAATCACAACTTGAAAATCTTTGGAGATATGCAAATGTAACTTGTACATAGGTAGCCTCAGATGGCCTCCTGTGGTATAAGGTTTTTTTATCATAATTTTATGTATCTTTGCTGTAAAAATCTTATATTATTTCATTTCTTCTCTTGAAAAAAATCATGTACTGAACCTAGTCACTTATATTCCACTACTATTTAACATTTCTAGGTGACCTCAAGATGAGGAACACATCAACAAATCTTTCATGATGGATCAAGGATCATAAAGACTCCATTCCCAATTGTACTTTCCTTTTTCAGCTGACATCATGATCTCTTTGCTTGGTATCTCTTCCCTTTCCCATGCCCTTTTTCATTTATCTACCTTTCTCTGTGATTAAATGAATAGATTTCCTGTACTCATAGAAGCATTCTCAATAAACATAGCCCTTATCAGATGCATTACTTGAATTTGCAGCTATCCTTGTACCTCGTTTCATGAGTGTAATGCAGTTTGACAACATGAATCAGAGAAAAATGTTTAAGTGTGGGAGAAACAAATTGCCTTGGCATTAAAGTTTGAAGCAGCAGAAAGTACTAATTTTGGGGTGTATCACAATATCTACCTTGTGTCATATTTTGTTCCAATGACAATAAAACGTGATGGCTATGGGAGAAGAAAGATTTGAAAAATTAGCAAGTTGGTGTTCAAGAGTGCCTTTTAAATAACCAGCAAAGTTAAGTTGATTTGCATCCAAACATTTATAGGCTAGCCTGGCATTTGCCCCAGAACTTTAGAAAAGCTGGTTGAATACACCATGAGAAGTGACGGCCCATCTACTGCCCACTCCAGGGCACAGAAATCCACATTGCATTCACTATACAATATGATTTTTCAAGATTTTAAAAAAATTTTAGTATCACATTGAGTGAAATTTCTAACTGCACATGGCATAAAGAAGAAATAATAAAATGTAAATTGTGAAATTTTGAAAACTATATGCTCATATTAAAATGAAAAAATCTACCAATAAATAAGGAATGGATTAAGGAAAGCTTTAAGTTGGGAACAAAAATGATTTCCTTAATGAAGTGATAATCACAGCTTCCACAAACATGTAAAAATGAGTTACAAAAAATTACATGTCACATATTTTGAAAAACTGATTCAGAAAACTGAATGCCACAGTAAATAAACTAAACAAAAAATAAAATTTTGTTTTATGATCTGCAAAATGAGAGGACATTGATGACATAATTTGGAGATGTTTAAAAATAAAGATGAGGGTAGAAATGGAGGAAAGGGATATAACTGACATCACAAAACCTTTTTAATTATTGATATATACAGATACATGTAAAATTATAGTCTATGACATAAGTATTGAGTATATATTACTGATATATGCAAATCTCTGGGCACTGATAAAAGACCAAGTATAAGCAAGAGTAGCAATGAGACATAATGAGGAACAAAGATAACAGCGTGACCATTAAGTGGAGTAGTAACCCTCCTGGAATAATTACTTTAGTAGTCCCTGAACACATGGGTACAAACAGCCCTCATTGTAAATAGCCACTGTAGTCTTTGTGCAGAAAGTGTAAGGATGACCATCTTTGAGAAACAGACTTTGTTGACTATGAACAATAATAGTATGAATTGCACTTTGTGAGAAATAGGCTTCTGAGGCTATGATCAGAAAGGTTGGGAATGAGCTTTATTAAGAAAACAGCTTAGCAGTTTCAGACCAGAAAGTGTAAAAATAGGCATTTAAGAAATTAACATAATAGACTCTGCGACAACTGTAGGAATTGTCCTCATTGAGAAATGAACTTAGCTGACACTGACCACCAACCATAGGAGTGACACTTATTAGAGAACAGCGTTTGTAGCATCTGACCAGACAGTGTCAAACTTAGTAATAAATATCATTCGTAGAACCAGAAAGTGAATGATTGGCACTCATTTAAAAACTATTGTTTATAATCTACAAATGTTGTAATTGTGCTGAAGATTTAGCCTCAGGAGACAGTGACCAGCAATGGGACAATTGTCTTCAACACGTATAGCATTTGTCAACTCATATCATCCTGTGTAGCAATGGGCCTCATGGAGGAATACCGTAGGTGACTTGGACCTCCAAGTATAGAAATCACATGTGTTGTGAAATAGCCATAGCAATCTCTGACCAGTGAGTGCTGGCATGGCCTGCATTGTTAGTTGCCTTTGTGAATACAGAACAGAATGTGTAGAATAGCCTTCACTGAGAAATAGTATTACCTGACTATTATCAACAATGAAACAGGTTACCCTGTTTGTGTAATGGATTCAATAGACTGGGAAATTTTGGAAAATTAGGAAAGGGTCATATTGTTTTTTTTTTGGCATAAAATTTACTGTTTACATATCTTAAAATCTAGAAGAGACACATGTCACCAAAGTAATTTGAGTGCAAAGTGCAGAAAGAAAAAAAGCTGATTCTTCCTAGTAGAGAAAGGTTATTTCAACTACAGCATTAAAGAATGAGTAAAGAATGAGTATACCTTCCTCTAGTTACATGGAGGGGATGAAATATTCTGAGGGAAAAGAACAACAAGGATGAATATCAAAAGCTGGGTCATGGACATCTTGTCTCAATTTAACACTATCAACACAAATACATTTAAGTCCTCAGTACCTGTTACAGTTTCAAGGTGCAATGGGAAGATGTTTTTGAACACTGAGTCTGCAGATGGTGGTGAGGTTTGGGGAAGTTATGGCACCTTTAGAGCTTTGTCGGAGGAAGTAAGTCATTGGGGGCGGGGGTCAGCCTTGTGGTATGATACTCGGGCTTCACTTACTATGCATGCCATCCTGGTACTTAATGCAATGAGATGTGACAAGTTTGTGCTGCCATGACTTCCCTGCAAACATAGCCTGATGCACTGGACCTGGAAATTTAAATAGCTTGGTGTGGTGGTGCACGCCTTTAATCCCAGCACTTGGGAGGCAGAGGTAGGAGGATCGCCATGAACTCAAGGCCACCCTGAGACTATATAGTGAATTCCAGGTCATCCTGAGCTACAGTAAAACCCTACCTTGAAAAACCAAATAATAATAATAATAACAATAACAACAATAATAATTTAAGGGCTGGAGAGATGGCTAAGCAGTTTTTAAAAGTACATGAAAGACTTTGACCAGCAAACATTGGAATTACTCATATAGAGATATTACCTTTGTATATGTTGACTGGGAGGTGTATGAATTGCTCTCATTGAAAAATAGCCTTTATTTTCTCTGACCAACGAGTGCACAAATAACCCTCACTAATATATGACGTCACTAGTCTCTGAGTATCAAGTGCAGGTATAGCCCTTATTGAGAAATTACCATAGTAGTTATTGATCAACAAGTGTATTAATCACCCTCATTCAGAAATATCATTCATAAACAAGCATGGGCAAGAATCCCTCATTCAAATAGAGGCTTGATAAAATTGGACCAGCAAAGGTAGGAATGTTTGTCATTGAGCAGATACTTTAATATACTTTAATATACTCAAACAGCAAGTGTAGTAATAGCCCTCATTGAGAAATTGCTTTCATAGCCTGAAAAGACTGTGTGTGACTCACTATTATTGAAAAATACTCAACTATGCGACTGGAGAGATTGCTTAGTGGTTAAGGCACTTGCCTGCAAAGCAAAAGGACCCAGGTTCAGTTCCCCAGGACTTATGTCTGTCAGATGCATAAAGTGGCACATGAGTCTGGAGTTCTTTTGCAGTGACTGGAAGCCCTGGCATACACATGTTCATTCTTTCTCTCTCTCTCCCTCCTCCCTATTAAATAAATAAACAATAAAATAAAATAAGAAAAACACTCAACTATGAACAAGGACCTGAAATGACAACTGTTTAAACATAGACTTCACAGATGCTTAAAAGCAAATGTAGGAATAGACCTCTTTAAAAGGGTCTTAGCTGACTTGGAAGAAAATGTAGAAATTTTCTTTTTGGACAACTGGACTTAGTAGACTCTGATGAGCAACTATAAATGCCTTCATGGAGATATATTATTACTAGTCACTTACCAGCAATGTTGGAACTGTCCTCATTAATAAGTAGTTTAGAGGGTGGATATATGGCTCACCAGTTAAGATGCTTGGCTGCAAACCTAACATGTCAGATTCAATTCCAAAATATGCAGTTAAAACCAGATTCACAAAATATTGCACATGTCTGGAGCTCATTTGTAGTAGCTGAAGGCATGGCATGACAATTCTGTCCATCTTTCCTTGCTCCCTCTGCTAACGTGTAAATAAATGAATATTAAAAACCAGCTTATGTAGTCTTGGACCAGAGAGTTTCAAAGTGCCCTCACTGAGGAATTCACTGAGTTTCAGACCAGAGAGGCAATGCATGGCCCTCACTGAGAAATATCCAAAGCAAATTCTGACAAGTCTGGGAATCATCCTCATTAAAAAATAGCCTAAGTAGACTCTCATCAGCAGGGCCATAAACTACAATCATTGATGAAAACCACTCTATCCTTGGACCAGTAAGTGTAGAGTTGTCCCTCATAAATGACATTTTTAAACTCTGAACAGCAAGTGTAAGAATTGATCTCCCTGAGAAATTACCTTAGTACACTCCTACCAGCAAGTTTAAGGATTGATTTCATTGAGGAATAGCCTTTGTTATTTCTGACCAGAAGTGTGAGAATGACCCTCATTTAGGTATTGCCTTATTCCACTCTGATGAGCAGTTTTATAAGTTGCCCTCATTGAGAAATACACAGAGTAGTCTTTGACCACAAGTGGAATAATCACTCTCAGAAAATAGCATCAAAATAAGACCAACAAGTGGAGGAATAGCCCCTAATGAGCAATAACTTTAGTAGTATCTGTACATAATAGGTAGTAATTTCCTCAAGGAGAAAATACTTTAGAATACACTGACCAGCAAGTGTTGGGATCTGTTATAGGCAAATACTGGCAAGTGATCATTGAAGAATTATCTTAATAAACTCTTCACTGAATGTCCGAGTACAGCAATCACTGATAATTAGTTACTTGACAATAAGCAGCAATTGCTAAGTTTGTGCTCTTTGAGAAAGTGTCTTCAAAGACTATGATATACAAGTGTAAGAATGTCCCCCATTGAGAAAAAGCCTTAGCAGACTCCATTCAACATATATACAAATAGCTGTCATAGAGAAATGACCTCTGAAGTTTCTGAACTGGAAATGTAACAATTGCACTAATTGATAGAATTTGTAGCCTCTGAGAACAAGTGTGTGAATAGCCCTCATGGGGAAATGTCCATAGTACACTATGAAAAGCAAGTCTGCAATACTTCTCATTGAGAAATAGCCTTAGTATATTTGATGAGAATGTGTAGAATGGCCAACATTTAGATACAGAGTTTATTGACTATGACCAACAAGTGTACAAATTGGACTCTGAGAAATCTTTAGAGACTCTGATAGGAAAGTGTAGGCACTGCCATTATTCATAAATAGTAGACTTTAAATGCAAGTGTGCTTATGGCAACCAGTGAGAAACAGTCTTAGTAGACATAAGCAGCAAGTGGAGTAGTCTACATTCAAAAATAACTTCAGTAGACTAAGGAAAACACATGTATGTATGAACACCATGGCCATAAGGGGGGGAAAAGCAAAAAAAAAAAATACACACTTTTACTAAAAAGTGAGGTGTATAGGAAATTGAAATGGCAGTGGAGAAGTAGGAGAGATCCAGAACCCACACAGGCCAGCAGAAGCAGCTCCAACAGGTCTGTGGAACTGCAGCGGTGATGCACCAGACAGTCGCCAGGCTCGGCTTGAGCCACAGAAAAAGCTAGGTGAGGGCCTTCTTCACTCACACCAGAATTCTCTGCCAACTCAAGAAATGTGACGGGAGAACGGCAGTGAACAACAGAGGAGCATATCACAAGGTACAAGAACACATGGAACAGCGAGAGAACTAGAGCAGCATCTGCAGCCTCCCTCCCCCACTGCCAGTGCCCAGCTCTACAGAACAAAGCAGTGGTCCAGGGAGCTGGCCATGCTTACCTGAACCAACAGTGGGACACAAGCAGTAGCAGCATAACGGAGACCAAAATCAGCACAAAAGGTAACTGGTATTACACCAGGCCAGTATCCACCCAATAAACCTGGTATATAGGCCTGAATCAGAAGTGCTAATTGCACCTTCCATATCAGGATAAATTATATGTTAAATCTGATGGATGGTCAGAATTGCCATTCTTTTTAAATTTTTTTTTATTTTTAATTTTTAATCTTTTTGTTTATTTATTCATTTGAGAGGAACAGACAGAGAGAGAGAGAGAATGGGCACGCCAGGGCTTCCAGCCTCTGCAAACGAACTCCAGATGCGTGCACCCCCTTGTGCATCTGACTAACATGGGTCCTGAGGAATTGAGCCTCAAACTGGGGTCCTTAGGCTTCAAAAGCAAGCGCTTAACCACTAAGCAATCTCTCCAGAGCAGAATTGCCATTCTTAAATGAGCTGTATTTTGGGCTTGTTATTTGTTGCTTCTTGATTTAAAGTGACTTTATTTCCTCTTCTTTTATACAGTAGGGAAGCGTATCACCTGGTCACAAGCTGACTTGGAAACCTCAACAGACCAGAAATCTTAACCTCCTTGTTGCCAGGAATAAGGGAGTTGGGGAGACACCACACAGCCTAAGGGACAGACACAGTATCTGGTTGTCATAATACCTACTCTGGGATAAATACTCTGTGTTGTTTTCATTGAAAGTATACATTGTATAGTTAAATTTTAAAAAGTATCTGTATTTGGTTCCACTCAGCTTACTTGAATACACTCATAGCAGGCAAACCCAACACCTACGGTCACTTTTGTAGATACTCTGAGAGTCTTGAGAGCCACACCTAGCGCCCTAAGCTGCTACCCTGAAGATATATAAAATCAGAGTGATACATCTAATAATACACAGCTAACTAGAAAATCCAATCATTAAATATTCCAGGATGCAAAAATATATACATTATAACACAAGAAACACCAAAAATCAAGACAATATAATCCACCAAAAAGTATTAATGCATCAGAAATGACCTCCAGTGACAACGAATTAGAGGAAATGCCTGAGAAAGATTTCAAAGGAATGATTATAAATATGCTCAAAGAACTCAAAGAAGAATTCAAAGGAAGCAAAGAAGACACAGGATGTCAATTTAATGAAATAAAGAGGTCAATATTCGACATAAATAAGGAAATAGAAATAATAAAGAAAAACCAGTTAGAATTACTAGCAATAAAGAACACAGTTAATGAAATAAAAGACTCTATAGAAAATCTCACCAGTAGGATGGATGAGGGAGAGGACAGAATATCTAAGCTAGAAGACCAGGTGGCAGATCTAATACAGTCCAACAAAGAGAAAGACAAACTTATAGAAAGGTATGAGTGGGAATTTGAAGATATTGAGGACACTATGAAAAGATCAAACATAAGAATTCAGGGCACAGTAGAAGGAGAAGAATTCCATTCCAAAGGCATAGTAGGCATCTTCAACAAAATCATAGAAGAAAACTTCCCCCAAATTGGGAAAGAGGGGCCAATGTAGATACAGGAAGCCTTTAGAACCCCAGCCACACAAAACCTGGAAAGAACCTCTCCTCACCATATTTTAATCAAACTACCAAACATACCAACCAATGAAAAAAATATTGAAAGCTAGAAGGGCTTGGAGTGATGTATTATGTGTTCTGGAAGATAACAACTGTCAACCAAGGTGACTTTACCTGCGACGCTATCCATTCAAATAGATGGAGAAATAAGGACATTCCATGACAAAAGCAGGTTAAAGGAGTATTTGAAGACAAAACCAGCTCTACAGAAAATACTTGAAAGAATCCTCCAAGCTGAAGAAAAAGAAAAGCACACATATAAGGTACCAGAAAAAACAAACAATACTCAAATACTAGCTAACATAAGCGAGCAAAGGCAAAACCAGAACTACCAAAAAAGGTAAAATTTAATACACACCTTTCAATAATGTCTGTTAATATCAATGGCCTCATTGCCCCAACTAAAAGACATAGGTTTGCAGACTGGGTTAAAAAGCAGGATCCTTCAATTTGCTGCCTCCAAGAAACCCACCTTTCTGCAAAGGATGGACACTATCTTCGGGTGAAAGGTTGGAAAACGGTGTTTCAAGCAAATGGGCCTAGAAAACAAGCAGGGGTTGCTATCCTAAGATCTGATAAGGTAGAGTTCAGTCCAACATTAGTTAAGAAAGATAAGGAAGGACACTTTATATTGATTAAAGGCACACTCCAACAGGAGAACATTACAATCCTAAACATATATGTACCTAACATGGGGGCTCCCAAATTTGTCAAACAAACACTACTAGAACTAAGGTCACAGATAACACCAAACACAGTGGTAGTGGGTAACCTCAACACCCCACTCTCATCAATTGACCGGTTGTCCCGGGAAAAAATAAACAAAGAGGCATCTGGACTAAATGAGGTCATAGAAGGACCTAACAGATATTTACGGAACATTTCATCCAAATGCTTCAGAATATACATTCTTTTCAGCAGCACATGGAACATTCTCTAAATTAGACCATATATTAGGACACAAAGCAAAAATTAACAAATACAGGAATATTGAAATATTCCTTGCATTCTATCTGATCACAATGGGATCAAACTGCAAATCAATAGCAGGTATGTACAGAGTGAGAACACCATTGAAACATGGGTGCACCATCTCCAGGTAAGGAGAGCGACCTCAGAGGAAGTCTCTGGATGACACCTTGCTGTGGGACTCCCAGAACCCAGTACTATCGGAAAGCAAATTTCTGCTATGTAAGCCATCTGAGCTG